>NC_052354.1:27796493-27880047 GCF_009727055.1 Benincasa hispida
TTTGACAATCCATTTGCCAATTTTCATAATTATAAAAGTGGCAATTATGAAAAGAAGTATCTTATTGATTAATCATAGAAAAAAGGTGAGAAGGTTTCTTCATAATCCACCCCCTCAACCTGGTATAACCTTACTTACTAGCCAAGTCGGACTTATAGTCTGACCTCCGTATGGTCCTCTTTTAAACGCTTGTAGATCCACTTACAACCGATAGGTCTTACCTTCACCGCAGTTTATCTACAAGTCCAGATTGGAATTAAAGTACACAAACCTCTTACTTCAAGGTCCGATTGCCTTTGATCCCACTAATCTCAGATCAACAATCATCCATTGCTTAATAAGTTAATGGATCCCTCTAAGCAATTCAATTAGGTAGGGGACTTCGGTTTCAGTTAAACACCATATAGCGTCAAGGCTATTACAAACCCTCTCACTACGTCCGAGGCTCTCTCAAACTCTTGAGTAGGATGTGATGAGACCAGATGTCCCTTTGAATCTATCAAACAACTGTTGTTTGATTAAGTAGCTTGATCCAACAAAATTTTGTTGATTGTCTATAGAAATCTTTTGAATCTCTTCCAATACCAGTTTACTGTGGGGTTTATGATCTCGTATGTGGTCTTCCTGCTAGGAATGTGGCATTTTTCAGTACCAAATTCCTTATCATCTCTGAGGATCATAAAATTTACTACCTCTCGTTCCTTTAGGGTAACCACAACAGCATAAGATTTTTTGAAACGAATGTTCCAATTCTTAGAGAATTTTGCACCCAACACATGTGTCGGGCAATCCCAGATCGGAAATGACGTAAACTAGCTTACATCCTGTCCCTAACTCATAAGTATTTCTGAAAGATTCTTAGAGGAAACGTTATTCAAAATGTAAGTTGCAGTCTCTAATTGCATACCCTAGAACGAGTAGCAAACTGAGCATTATGAGACCTAACCATGTCTAAACCAAGGTTTTGCTTCCTCCGTTCAGATACATCGTGTCTGTTGAGCCATTCCCAGTGTAAGGAGTCTGTGACTGAATCTCGTTGTTCTATCATATAGTCCTTGGAATTCAAGTCCAAATCTCCCCACCTCGACTGATTGAACTGACTTAATATATCTTTACCCTAATTGGTTCTCAACCTGATCTTTAAATCTCTTAAACTTTTACAAAATAGCTTCAAACTTAAAATGAATTGATAAATGTAATCATATCTGAATAATCATCAATTAAAGCTAATGAAGTTATTCATAACCTCCCTGTTGCTTTAACACACCTCATCGGTTCCACAGAGGTTCGAATGCACAAGCTCTAAGGTTTCTTTCGCATTCGAAGACCTTTCTATGAAAAATATCTTTTTGACATTTTTACTCAAGACATGACTCCATACGGTGGCAAAGAGCTTGTCTTCTAAACTTGTTTAAGAAGTTCCACTCTTACCAATCTTTCAATCCTATTTGTGGATTAAGAAAGCAAGTAGTGGAAGAAAATTAGGATCATTAAAGCACTCTAATTCATTGATTTTTTGCTTCAAATTCAACATTGCTCATTAAACTAAAAATAGAGTTTCAACACTAACCTTTGAAGATACTATGAATCACGATTTCCAACTACAATCTCCTTTACCTTTTGATTGTGAAGCCACGCCCACCAAGATCTTTCCCTACTATTCTTTTGGAGCTTTAGAATTGATTGTGGGACTCAAAACAAAGCGTTAAAATTAGGGAAATGGAGGTGGAAAAACAGATTTTTCAGTAGTGTGAAGAACATTTCTTCAACCACTTTTTTCAAACCAAATTGCAAACGATTGTCTCCTTCATTTCCACTAAGATCTCATTGTTATATTGCATGACTTAAATGGTCAAATCAAAACATCTAACATGAATTCCAGCTCATGCTTGAGAATTTGAGCTGTAAAAATGGTGGGAACCATGAATGAGATGCAGGGTTTGAGAAGTGGGAAATTTCCAACTTTTTCCAAATTTTCTAATTTTCTCAATTTTTATTTCAATTTTGAAACTTTTTTCCAAAATAAAATTAAAATTTAACTTTTCAATTTTAATTCTTTAATTAAAATTGAGGTTTGTATCAATTTACAGTAAATTTAATTCAATAATTAATTTTTCTAATAAAATTAATAACTTAATAATTAATTAAAAATTTAATTAATTCTAATTAATTTAATATCAAAATATCAAATTAATTAATCACCAATTCCACTATCATGAATCCTTTATTTAATGAATTTTAATATTTTAAAATCAATTTTAACTTAATTACCACTTCCTCCAATTTCGTTTTATTCCAAAATTAAACATGTAAGTAATATACATAGAATGTACTAATTCTCGTTAATTCTTATTTGAACGGTTTCAAATCAAACTTATCACCGTTACTCTAGACTAAAATCCTTTTGAGAGTAGTAAAGGACCTAATGGAAGCCTATAGATCATGGCCTCCACGATTCCGAGATTAATCAGTTAAACTTCTTTATTACTGAATTAACCCCTATTCGTTAACTACCGGTCGCTCCACTAAAGCCAGAGTTGCAGTCCCTTCACTGTAGATATATTTGTCCACTCGATATAAACCATGATTAAGTAAGCTTAACCCTTCACAGGTTTTCGTAATAACGGTTGAGTCAAAAGTGTTGTTTTACCCCTGAGATTAACCTGCTTGTCTTAAGTCCCATTGAATGCTCTAATGAAACAATTGGTTGTGATCCGACAATCAAACCAAGTCCCTCTCAGGCCAATGAGAGGGTTAGGGGCCCTTGTTATAAGAGCCTGAGTCAGCATTAAGGGAACAAACCTCCTTACTATCCCTGAAAGTGAGGTAAGAGTGATTTTCCATTCTTGCACCTATGTCCCCAGCTAATCTATCGGTCTTACCCAAAAATAGAGGCTTATTAAGTCGACGCTGTTGGCCAACCCTCACTATGAAAAATCTAAGCATAATCCGTAAATAAATAGGAGTTCATAGTTAGCTCAGGATTAAGGTCAAGTTACCGTAGGTTATCAATTTTGGAAATAGTCAAGTATAAACAGTAAAACAGCGTTTATAAAGTAAAGAGTGACTTATTTCTTGGTCTGATCTTGCGCAAAACTCATTGCACAGGACCGCCCCCACTCTTCATGTCACTACATGTACGAATCAATTGATCACTTCCTCTGTAAGCACTTTTTAACAACTCCTTTGTAACAACTACGAGAGGGATCCGTATCCGATAATATTTACCAGAATAAGGTCTTATTCATGTTACCTATAGATCATTTAAAACTATTTACTTCGAACATGACCACTCTTATGTCTCCACATAAAGTTCCAAGTACTCATGTAATAGTCATGGATCTTTTAGGTTTATTGGATTTATTTCTGAAAACGAAATAAGCAATTCATATATTCAATATCAACTTTATTGAATCAACTGTCAAATAACAACTTTATTTAATTTATAGAATGAGTTTATTGTTTACAAACCACGATTTAGGAACATAAAAACCCCAACTTTGAGATTAATGTGGACCAAGTCTCCCAGTGTCAAAGATAGGTACTTTAAGAAATGTGTTCCCTTTTTCTTTGAGTTTCAGCTGTTTTAATCATTTCTGTGTGTTAAAATATAGCTTCAACTTTAGATGGTTTTAAACTTGTATAAGTTACTTTTTAAGTTTTGTGAAATAGATTTGTATACTCTTTTTGTAATGAATGCTTCATTATGACCAGAATTTAGATTGTACAAAGGTTCTAACAAACAGAAAATAGATATCAGATTTTTTTACATAAGGTACAAAAGAACATTTTCTAAATACATATATCTATTTTAAAAGTTAACTTAATTGTTGCCACTGCTTTCGTTGGAGATACGATCCAACGTGGAGAGTAATCTATCTTCTTCAAGCTACCTCCAGAAACTAGTTTCCTAAGAAGAAAAACAAACATGATTAGTGGCCTCTGAATCCAATATCCAAGTAGAATCTTCATTCTCCACTATACATGTTTCAATAACTAGTTAAATCTAATTTACTTTGTTTTCTTTTTTCAGCCTTCTTCTTGGTAAGATATTAGGAGAATTCTTTTTCAATGCTCATTTTTGTTGCAATGGAACATTCCTTTAACAACTACCTTCTTCCCTTTAATATGCAGCTGGAGCCTTCCCCTTCCCAATTTCCTTCTTTTTCTTCTTTTGAGTACCTTTATTCTTGAGAAAGAAAGGCCAGATTTACTCCCAAAAAGATTATTATTTTTTGGGGTTTTTCTCTTTGAGGTGGAAGCAAGTATTTGCTTCTATCTCTGAACCTTTATTTTTCAATAAGATTCCGTAAATTTGGAGTTCGTTGAGAAAGAGTCGTCAGGTTGTACTACTATCTTATTCATCATAGCATTCATTTGAATGAAAAAAGCTCTTCAGAAGGACTGGATGATGAATCCAACTTGACTCTTCATTCATGATGGCTTCGTTCACTTCTACAAATTTGAAGTGAACCATCATGTTCAAAGCATACTCCCTTAACGGAGATTCTTCCTTTATTCTGCAACTGTAAACAAATTAATTTCGTCATGCATGGCAAGATGTAGACGGTTGTCCAAACAGGCCCTGTAAAGAGTCCATGATCTCTCTGCAGTAGCTAACCTCTCATGTTTCCTTAGACAGTACAATTAGCTTTGACCCATCTGTCATACGCATCTCAACTATTTCAGTTGCATTGGGACAGGGGATGAGGACACTTATCCATTGAAAAGAATCGAAGATCGTCTATTACTAACATCGGTTGATATTCAATTTCCAAGTTCCGTAATTATCACCGTTAAGTTTTTCTGAAGCTAGCAATTGAAATAATTGATTTGTTCATTGCTGAAAAGTAAACAAATTATTAATGAATTGATTAACTCTAAAATTTTAATTCCAATTTTAATCCAATTATTAAAGCAAATAATAATTACCCATACTCATTATTCTTTTACTATGATACTTCAATGAGTCAGAATAGCCCCAGGGCAGTCGACTACTCCTTCACTGAATCAAGACATTCTTGACTAAATACTAATATCAGAATAACTCTTATCCTTATAGTACTTAGTTATCATTTATTTGGTCAAGAAACTCTACTAACACTTAGTAAGTCTTGTAAGTGTACCCGCCATTTTGAAATTAAAAAGATCGAAATCAAAACAAGTCCTCCGAAGGAGAAACAATAGTTTGAAAAATGGACCTATGTAACTCTATCCATTTTTGGAGTTCACGATGTTCCGAATTCTATGTTGTAACCCTCCGAAGGGATCGCTGCGGTTAAGACTAGCTAGTCTGCCTTTGAACGACAGCAAGCGCAACATAAGAAATCTCACGCTGTGACCTAATGGAAGAGACGCTGTAGGACGTGTTGACACACACCCTTCATCCACTTACTATGACAACCTCCTCTATCACCTTCTTATTGACCCATGCAAATATTTCCAAAGGGAAGGTTGTCATAACTAGCAACTCGAAGCTGAGCATGGATCTCACATTTGTGAACTCTTAGAGACGTGAGAGCCAGAAATAATATATCTCATATATTATTAATCTCCTACTGAAGTGTTCTGTTTATTAAAAATGGGTACTGACTTGGTTATTAACCAGCTAATTTATACAAACCTAAATCTAGGTAAATTTTTCCTAGTATGACTCTTATACTGGGAATTAAACCTATGATTTCTAGGTGATAAACCAATTTTATTACCTTACACCACTCATGCATGCTCATAAAACTAGGGTTATTAACTTAGAAACCAGTTTGATCTCTAGATACGGGTATTCCGCAAACCGTCAAGTTAAGTACCCCAAACCTTAGACAAGATCTCCCGGGTAAGTAAACAACTCTGGTTTTACAAGTAATCGATCTATAAACTCTTAAAAAAGGCGATTGAAATGCACCAATTAACCCTAGTTAGCATGCAATTTATCTTTGTTATAGATTTTTAAAAGTCTAGGTTAACAATTATAAAAAACCAATTATAACAATTATAACCCTAGAACATTCATCATATAACATGCTTCCTTTAAAGAAATCATACTAATTATAAACACTTATATTAAACATGAAAAATCTAATAGATTGCATAACTATTATCATTATAACACTTATAACATATAACAAATGCATGCCACATGTTTATCCTATGGTGGGATTAAAAAAAAAAAAAACTATATGTTTGCATACTTAAATGCACACATATTAATATATATAATATAATATTATATTTAATAATATATATATATACATACATACACATGCATAATACTTAAAAAAACACTAAAGTGGACCGGTTTTGGCATTAAAACAAAACAAACAACTAAATTATTTAAAAAAATTTAGCAACTAGCTCTCTCAAACCGGCCACAAACTCTTTGAACCATCCTGAACCGGCCAAAATCTACTCGAACCAGCTTAAAAACTCCAAAAGCCAGATTGAACCGGTCAAACCGGCTCAACTAAGTCAACACGCATAGGTGTGGTCAACGGGTGAGTAGCCAGTGCACAAGCGGGTATCTAGGTCACTGAAGGGGTCGAGCGCATGGAAGGGTCGGGTGTGGAAAGGCAGGCATGTACGTGTGGAACTCACCGAACCAGGTCGGACGCTGCTGTCGAGTTGGGTCTTGGAGAAAATTCTTTACCTTTTCTCTCAGCCAGCTTGAGTTCTTTCACTTCTTTTTGAACAAATGAATGCCTAAAAGGACTCTAATGACTCCATAAAAAATTATAGACCCTTTGCAACACATTAAAGCTCATATATATGTGAGCCATTACAATTTCATTCACAAATTAATGAGAAAACAAATGTCAAAACTAAAATTTTATCCACTTTAGTCAACCAACATTCATCACATGAATAAACCCACCAAATGTAATAGAACGTTATAAGCATGCTCTGATACCAATTGTTGGAATATAAAGACAAAACATGCACAGCGGAAGCAAAGATCAAAAACAGTCTAATTATATAAAAACTAAGTATAAACATGCAAAAAAAGGTTAGAAAATGCAACCTTTGTAGAATCCACCGTAATCTTCCTCCCTGTGCTCAATCGACACCACCAATGAAAAATCCTCGCTATTCTCCAGTCGAAGAACCTGATTGTGGGAGCGTTTTATTGTGAAAGTTAGGGAATTTCACTCTAGTAAAAAGGAGTAAAGGAGATTTTTTAGAAGAGGTAATTCAATATTCAAGAAGCAATAGTTTTTTCCATATTTTGAAAAACAAAACTATTTAAAGACAAAACACATGCAAAATCTCATCTTGCATGCCTTCCACCTCAAACTCCACTAGCATGAAATTTTTAGGTGGCAAACTTTGGAAGAGCCACTTCAAAAACCACTTAGTTAGAGGGAAAATCCAACAATTGGATTTTTCCACTAACTAATTTTTTTATTAAAAAAAATTATATAAAATAAATTTTTGACAAAAATATGAAATACTATTTCATATTTAGAAATTATTTAATTAAAACAATTTTAATTAAATAAAATAAATAAATTTAATATCACATATTAAATTGCCTTGACCTAGCTTTGATTAATCACATTAATCAATTTTAAAACACTTTCATGCTAATATTTGTTTTTTTTTTTTTTGTTATATGTTAATTCTTGCTAGAAAATGTTCCAAAAAAAAATCTTTATTTTATGTGTTTTATTTTTCTTTTGTTATTTGTTACGTACTTTTCCAACTTGACACTCATTTGATATGTGAATTCAGTTAAATAAAAATATATTTAGAAATTTCTACGTATAAATATTGCACTTAGTGTAGACAAAACACTATTATTTATATAATCAACAACTCTACAACATACTTTAATAGTCATCAGTCTTATAAAAGTTGAAAGTGGTTGTCAAAGTTGATTATCGAAGATGATTTTGTTGGAGTTTGTGATTGGAGGTGGTTGGCAGTATTAGGGTTGATTTCCTAAATCTCGTAGGATCCTATAGTTTATAATTGTAATGTACAAAACATCTTATTTATTTAATAAAACATGTGATTTTTTATTTCAATTTTAGTTGCATTAACCATAAACCAAAACATGTTGTATTTGGTGAATCAAATACCATGGTCTAATAACGAACCATTCTGATTAGTTAATATTAGTTGAGAATTTTTGTCTAAGTTTATCTTATAGCTTAAACATGTATGTAGAGACATACGGGTGGATCATGTTTAAGTGATGACCTAAATGGTTTGTAGTAGATGGATAAGGCTGGATATCTTATCCTAGTGACACTACGAGTATGGCCCGCTTTGTAGATGTTACAATTGTTATAAAGTGCTTCTGATCCTGATCATTCATATGGAGACATGTGAGCGGAATATTCTATACAAAGGAGTTTGAATAAGACCGGACCACAAAATGTTTAATCTCATTATATAACGTCGCTCATAATAGAGACTTACATTTCACCAGGATGACCATAGGTGGTAACATGACCTGAATCTTGAGTGAGTTGTGAACTCTTACTTATGAAGGCGGTCCTTTGATTATATGGGTGGAATGGTCAAATCGCCGACTAATAAGCCTACAATTTTGGGCATTCATCTAATTGAAGAGCTGAGAACACAGCTACACAAGAAGGAATTTACTCCTTCCCCAATGTCGAGTAAGTAGATAAATTGTTCTCTTATGGGCTGATTCCAAGGCTTGAACAATATGACTCACACCCTCTCCTGGCCCGAGAAAGGTTTGGTCATAGTTGGACTATGATTTTATTATCATTAGAGGGATCGGTGGTACTTTAGAAGTTAGATGTAACTATAGGGGCAAAACGATAATTTTGGCCAAGTTGTACTTACAAGCAATTTGTGAAGGGTCATCGTACTGTTAACTGGTTTTATCCAATGATACAGAAAGATATATGTAGTGCGAAAAGTGCAACTGTCAGTCTTTAGTTAAGTACCCGACAGTTAACGGATGGTGAATAATTTAATTAAAGAGTTTAGTTAATTATTCATTTATAGTTAGAGCTTCAAGTTACAAGTCCATGAGGTCCCTCGGTAGCTCAATGGGAATAAATGAGAATCAGTTTTTGGATTAATTAGAATTGCTCAATTAATTGAGAAAATTAATTTATATGATATTAATTATTTAATTTTAATTATATATTGATATAATTACATAATGTATTTGATACATTATAATATAAAGTATACTTAAGAGGAAATAAATATTTGAATATGATTCAAATATTAATTATATGTATTGGTTTCATATAATTAAATTTAATATAAATGGGATTTATATTAAAAGTCATTGGTAAGTGAGAATTGAAACTTTAGGTATATACAAATATAGAAACTATAGGTTATATGTTATATTTGATATAACATATAGTTTAATAACACACACCCATACCCACACCTACACACGCACACACGCATTCACACGCACAGACACACACGCACAGACCACACACGCGCACACACACATACACATGCATGCATGCACGCACACACAAACACACACACAACATACACACGCACGCACGGGCATATGCACACGCACAGACATGCGTGCACACACGCACAGACACACACACCCACGCACGCACAGCACATACACACGCGCACATGCATAGACACACACACACACACACACGCACACACATGCACACGCACAACATAGACACACACACACAGGCGTACGCACACACACACACATACGCGCACACACACACACATGCACGCACGCGCACAGACACGCACATAAACGCAAACGCACACATGCACACACACACACGCACACGCACATGCAACATGCATGCACGCACACACACACACACATGCACACGTGCACGTACACACGCACGCA
The DNA here is from genome assembly GCF_009727055.1 of Benincasa hispida. Lineage (NCBI taxonomy): Eukaryota > Viridiplantae > Streptophyta > Magnoliopsida > Cucurbitales > Cucurbitaceae > Benincasa > Benincasa hispida. Next base: position 27,806,323 of record NC_052354.1, read on the forward strand.
CACACACACGCACACGTACACACACACTCCACATGCACATGCACACGCGCAAGCGCACACACACACGCACACGCATAAGCGCACGCACGCACACACATACACACACACAACGTGTGAATGGGGAAGTCCCTTCTTTTGCTCTCTCTCTCTCTCTCACACACACAAACACACAACGTGTGAATGAGAAAGTCCCTTCTTTTGCTCTCTCAGACGTGTGAATGGGGAAGTTGTTCCCTATATTCAGTAGTGTGTGAAAATAGAGAAGGTGATCAGAAGAATTCTCTCTAGAGAACTATTCTGTAATTTTTCCCTTCTCCTCTCCTCTCAATCAAAACCTTCCCTCTCATCCAAAATATTCAGAGCTCACAAACTCTTGGGTTCTCATCCCAGAGAATACCAAGGTTTCTTTCACGGTGGTGCCCAATTGGAGATTGAGAGTTTTTCACAGTGAAGATTTGTCTTCAAAGGTAAGGGTTTCAAACCCAAATTTTAATCTTCCGCATTTATTTTTTAGAATGTTGTAATTTCTGTACTAAATATATAATTGTATGTTCTTCTTCTAGAAAATTCTGTATTCTACGAAAATTGGAAAATTGGGACATTTTGCTTCTGCTCAAGGACCTTAACGAAGTTCCTTCAGGCAAAGCCTGAAGTCGATCTCATTAAGGTGGTATTGAAGTTGGTTGCCAAAGTTTTATCTTTGAAAGTGGTTGTGAAGCTCGAAGTTTGTCGTCGGAGTTGCTCATTCGAAGGTGGTCATCAAAGGTGGTTTCCGAAGGTGGTCGTCGAAGTTGGGTCATCGAGTTGTCATCGGAGTGATTGTTGGAGCCTAGAATCAATCTTCGAAGTTGGTCGCACGAAGGTTGTTGTTGGAGTTGGTCGTTGAAGTTGTCAACAGAGGTGGTTTTCGAAACTCGTAGTTGTCATCGAAGGTAGTTATTGGAGTCTGGAGCTGGTTCCTAAAGTGTGACAGCAATAGTCGTTGATAGTGACCAATGGATGGAGCCATTGAAAACATTGAATGAATGGAGGGTTGGGGGGGAGGGGGATTTCGATGAATTAGGGTGAGTTGATAAAATACCAACTCAACTCCACCAACATTTAAAGTTGGTTAACCAAACATTGAGCTGGTATATTTTACCAACACAACTCAACTCGCGTTGATGAGTCAAACACCCTCTTAGAGTTTCATTCTTTCTCCATTTTTGTTCTCTCGATTCAATGCTCTCAAAGTCTTTTCAATTTTTAAAACATCTCAAGATGTTGGTGGTATATTCAATTTGCAAGAGACGATGCATGTATCGAATCAAGATCTAGGATGTTCGATTTTTGCTATTTACTTTACAACTCCACTTTGATAAAGTAGAATATTAGTGTTTGTCTACCAAGTGAGTAAATATATCTTAAAAAAATGTGTATAGTTAAGGTCTGATTTTATTTTGTTACTTTTATTCTTTTTAATTTATTTTTTTGTTTTTTTTTATAATTAGTATATTGTTACTTTACTTAAAATGTTTGTTAGAAAAATCAAAGTTTATTGATCAATTACAAGCTATGTTACTTTTATTGAGTAATATCAATTATAAATAATATATTAATCTATGAAATTAATTATTAAAATTAAAAGTATGAAGGAAACCAAAAAAAATGGAAAGCAAAAAGTTTTGTAAGAAAATTAGTAAACTAATTATACTTTATTGGTGTGGAAAAGTTTCTTAGATCACAAATAGTTTGATTTTTTTTCTTGTTTTGCAAAGTATTTAAAAAAATTTAATGATACACAAAATTAACTTTTTAGAAGCAATTCTTTCTAAATAAAAAAATAAAATGGCTACGTTTTTTCAATTACCTTTTTTTTTAATATTTTTAATTGAAACATCCAAAACTATAAAATGTAACATAAATTTTCCAACTAAGATAGAATGACATAAGTAATGCAATTTTAATCCATCCATAAAGGTTAAGTGAATGGAATATGAAAAGTTTACCTCTATATAAAATATTCCAAGATTGCAACTTTTCTAATTAACTTGTATGGTGTTGAAATTTGTACAGCTAAACTGAAAAATAACTTGTATGTGCTAAGACCGTTAGCCTTAAGTTCCCTCCAGAACATAGAGATGTTTAAATCTATCGTAACTCAATCTAAACGGCAACAAGTTTCTCCAAAACAAAATATCCAACTTTGACACCTTCGATTAGGACACATCAATCTCAATAGGATTGAGAGATTAGTGAAGAATGACCTTCTAATCGTGTTAGAAGAAAATTCTTTACCAGTGTGTGAATCTTGCCTTAAGGGTAAGATGAATAAACGACCTTTTACTGGAAAAGGTTATCGAGCCAAAGAGCCTTTAGAATTAGTACATTCTGACCTTTGTGGTCCTATGAATGAGCGAGCTCGAGGAGGCTATGAGTATTTTATCAGTTTTACTGATGATTACTCGAGATATGATTATGTTTATCTGATGCAACGAAAGTCTGAATCTTTTGAAAAGTTCAAATTATTTAAGGCTAAAGTTGAGAATTCTTTGGATAGACGAATTAAAACATTTCGATCAGATCGAGTGGAGAGTTTTTGGATTCTGTGTTCCATGACTATTTATTAGAACATGGAATCATTTCCCAACTCTCGACACCGAGTACATCTCAGCAAAATGGTGTAGCAGAAAGGAGAAACAGAACCTTGTTGAACATGATTCGTTCGATGATGATTTACACTTCCTTACCGGACTCGTTTTGGGATTTCGCAGTGGAGACTACGGTATACATTCTCAACTGTGTTTCTTCTAAAAGTGTTGCGAGAACACCTCTGGAGTTGTGGAAAGGGCGTAAAGCCAGTTTACGTCACTTCCGCATATGGGATTTTCCAGCACATGTGCTTGAGGCAAATCCCAAGAAGTTGGAATCACGATCGACGTTGTGCCTCTTTGTAGGCTACCCCAAAAGTACACGAGGGGATTACTTATATGATTCGTCCAAAAACAAGGTGTTTGTTTCCATGAACGCTACTTTCCTAGAGAATGATCATATCAGGGAGCACAGTCCATGTAGTAAAGTTGTGTTAAGTGATCTTTCCAAGGAAACTACTGAAACTTCAACAAAAGTCGTTGAAGGACCTGCTTCATTAACCAAAGTTGTTGATGATAGTTCATCTGGTAGGTCGGTTCCACCTCAACAGTTAAGGGAACCTCGACGCAGTGGGAGGGTTATGAACCCACCTGATCGCTATCTGGGTTTCACAGAAATCCTAGCTATTGTGGCAGATGGCGACGTTGAGGATCCATTATCCTATCAAAAGGCAATGGAGGATGTTGACTGGGATGAATGGGTCAAAGCCATAAATCTCGAGATGGAGTCGATGTACTTCAACTCGATATGGGATCTTGTAGATTAGCCTGATGGGGTAAGACCTATATGTTCTAAATGGATCTACAAGCGCAAACGGGGTGTTGATGGATAGGTGCAAAACTTCAAGGCACGACTTGTGGCAAAGGGTTATCCCCATATGGAGGGAGTTGACTATGAGGAGACTTTCTCACCTGTTGCCATATTAAAATAGATTCGCATCCTCCTGTCCATTGCCGCTTATTATAATTAAGAGATCTGGCACATGGACATCAAGACGGCTTTTCTGAATGGAAATCTTAAGGAGACCCTTTTACATGGTGCAACTCAAAGGATTCGTTGCCCAAGGTCAATAGAAAAAGTTTTCAAACTGAAGGTTCATTTATGGGCTGAAGCAGATGTCTCGATCTTGGAATATTCGGTTTGATGCTACGATCAAATCGTATGGCTTTGACCAAAACGTTGATGAACCTTGTGTTTACAAGAAGATAGTCAATAGTTCAATAGCTTTCTTAGTGTTATATGTAGACGATATGCTACTCATTGGGAATGATGTAGGTCTACTGATTGTAGTTAAGAACTGTCTAGCAACCCAATTCCAAATGAAAGATTTGGGAGAGGCTCAGTGTTTTTTGGGTATACAGATCTTTTGGGATCGTAAGAACAAAGTGCTAACGTTGTCTCAGGCATCGTATATTGAAAAAATCTTGCTCAAGTACTCAATGCTAAAACTCCAAAAGGGGCCTACTACCATTCAGGCATGGAGTCACTTTGTCTAAGGACATGTGTCCTAAGACGCCTCAATAGGTTGAGGACATAAAACGAGTCCCATATGCATCTGCCGTTGGCAGTTTAATGTATGTGATGCTCTGCACTAGGCCAGACATCTGCTATATTGTGAGAATAGTCAGTAGGTATCAGTCTAACCCAGGCCAGGGTCACTGGACCGCAATTAAGAATATCCTCAAGTATCTTCAGAGAACGAGGAACTACATGCTTATGTATGGGTCTAGGGATTTGATCCTGACTGGATACACAGATTCTGACCTTTAAACTGATAAGGACTCTCGGAAGTCCACTTTAGGGTCAGTATTTACTCTTAACGGAGGAGCTGTACTATGGCGGAGCACTAAGAAGGGGTGCATCACTGACTCCATAATGGAGGCAGAGTACGTAGCGGCTTGTGAAACTGCTAAAGAGGTCGTCTGGCTCAAGAAGTTCTTTACAGAGCTGGACGTTGTTCCAGATATGTTTAGGCCCATCACCCTCTATTGTGACAATAGTGGTGTTGTGGAAAACTCCAAGGAGCCTAGGAGTCACAGGCGCAGCAAACATATAGAGCGAAAGTATCATCTGAACCGCGAGATAGTGCATCGAGGAGATGTGATCGTCACGAAGATCGCCTCAGAGCAAAACATTGCTGATTCATTTACGAAGGCTCTCACAGCTATAGTGTTTGAGGGTCAACTTCAAAGCATGGGTCTACGGGACCACCTGTGGCTGGACTAGGGCAAGTGGGAGATTTTGTTGCACTGGGTTTTTATACCCTAGTTTATTGTTTTGTACCTATTCATTTGTACTCCTTCACGTTCGCTTAGGACAAGTGGGAGATTGTTAGGGTTTGTGCCCTAAAGTCTCGTGTCTGTAGTTTTGTAAACAACTTGTTAAGAATGCTTGTGATGTATAATATATATGATATTTACTTCTTCTTGACTTTGCACATTTAGATGTTTTTTATTTTACCACAACCAATAACTTTAAATATCCCTGGTTTTCTTTATGTAACTTAAGCATGTATAGTAGTGACATATAAGTGGATCATGTCTTAAGTGACAACCAAAATAGTCTATAGTATATGGATATAGGTGGAAAACCTTATCCTGGTAACACTACGAACGCGGCTCGCTTTGTGAAATTGTTACAAGTGTTGTGACTCGTCACAAATGGTTTGATCCTGATCATTCGTGTAGCGGGAATGCGAGCGGGGGCGTCCTATACAAATATTTTGTATTAAGACCTGACCTCTAAGTGTTAACATCTCATCATATAACTCCATTCATGTTTGAGACTTCACTAAACTAGGATGACCATAGGTAACATGACCTCAATCCTGAGTGAGTTGGGAACTCCTGCCATTGAGGCGGTCCTTTGATTTGCATGTGTATGAGTGGCCAGAGTGCCGACTCAAACCTACCACTTTGGGGATTCGTCTGATTTGGGAGCTGGGAACTCAGCTTCACAAGATGGAGTTCACTTCTTCCTAAAGTAGGGGTAAGTAGATAGATTGCACTTTTAAGGGGTTATCCTGGGGCTTGAACGATGTGGCGCCACACACCTTCTCATGGCTCGAGAGGTGTTCACACATAGTAGAACTATGTTTTATTGTTCATTAGAGGGATCAGTGGTACTTAAGGAGTAAGATGTAACTATAGCGGCAAAACGGTAATTAGCCTGCTGTAATTACCAGCATCTATGAAGGGTATCCCGTACTGATGATTGGTTATATCCAATGGACATAGAAATATGATTAATATATGATATTAATTCATAAGTTATGAATATGATGTGATCATATTCATTGTCTATTAATTAGACGGTTAAAAGGGTAATGGGACGACATCACTTCTATTTTAATAACGGATGAATAAGTTGAAAGATACCTTTGAGAGGCATAAATAGCTCACGGTGTACTAAGCATGGGATGCACGGACATTGTGTTAAAGTGTGTCATCGCCTAGAAAATTTGTGCCTATACGATAGTGCCTGGACGATCGCTTACCTATACGATAATGCTAAGCGATCGTTTAACAATTACACCCGCGTGTGCTATTTACTAAAAGATCACTTACTTTCTCATAAGCGATCGTTTAGAGCCCGATATTTACTAAACGATCGTATAGACGATCACTTAGTTTTTTTCTACACGATCATTTAGACGATCGTTTACCTTTTCCTACACGATCCTTTAGACGATTGCTTACCTCTATCAAATCTGAACAAAGCCCACCCTTTAGATTCTCACTCCAATAATACTGAGGGCTTTGAGTGGTGGTGTCATCTCTGTTTCCTTCTGTTCATGTGGAGACTGTTCGAGGTAGACGATTGGGTTTTGCTGAGCAATATCTTATCGTCTTAGCAAAAGCAAGATTTGCTGTGAAGAAGAAGTCTTCAATTGGTATGATCTTTCAATCTCTTATTTACTGTTCTTTTGAGCATGTCAATATTTTAGCATTATGAATGCATTTTAGTATGTTTGAATGTATATGTGGAAATTCTGTCATGATGAATTGGAAAGATCCACTTCCGCTCGTAGGTACTCTTGAATAAGAGTTCCTTCACAAGTGTCATTCTATTATTCATTATTCTTTTCAATAATAATTAATTATTCTTTATTTTTCTGTAAAACCTTAAAAGGGCAAAATGTGTATAAATTGAGGCTAGCACCTTGAATAATACAGTGAAGAATTCTGAAGTGCAATATAAATCCAACAGTTATTTTTAATTTCTAGCTTGGTACCAGAGCGTTAATGGAAAATGCCACCACCGGAGTTGTACCTATGGCCTCAAAGACCGCTAAGTTTAGCACCCCACCATTGAACCAGCTGCTCAACCAAATAACAAGTGTGAAGCTTGAACGAGGAAACTTCATGCTATGGAAAACCTTGGCCCTTCCTATTCTAAGAGGTTATAAGCTTGAAGGCCATCTTTCAGGTATTGCTCTATGTCCTCACATGTTTGTTTCCCACCCCTCGACTGGAACCTCTGAATCAGAATTTGTTGCGAAAGAATCCCAATCTGCTGATCTGGGTGGAGCGTCCAGCTCAACGACTGCAAGAATCATCAATCCTCAATATGAAGCTTGGTTAACTGTTGATCAACTCCTTCTCGGTTGTCTCTATAATTCTATGTCTCCTGAAGTTGTTGTTCAGTTGATAGGCTATGATAATGCTCAATACTTGTGGGAAGTGATTCAAACTCTATTTGGGGTTCAATCCTTTGCTGACGAGGATTATCTCAGACAAGGTTTTCAACAAACTCACGATAGTAACTTGTCAATGTCTGATTATTTGAAACTTATGAAATTGCACTCTGATAATTTAGCACAGGCCAGCAGCCTTGTTTCAACTCGCAATCTTATTTCCCAAGTTTTAATTGGCTTAGACGAAGAATACAACCCAGTGATAGTTGTAATTCAAAGTAAACCCAATATCTTGTGGCTTGATATGCAGTCCGACCTGTTGTCATTTGAGAAACGACTGGAACATCAAACCTCATCAAAGGCTTTTACACTTAATCAATCTACTCTATTAATGTAGCGTTTAATCTCCCCTCTTCTATTGCCTAGTCGTCTAATCAGGGCAATAACTCCACCACAAATCGGCAAAATTACAATAGTTCAAAGGGCAACACTAGTAATCATGGTGGAAACACATAGGGGTCGTGGCCGTGGCGGAGGCAACCGCCCAACATATCAAGTTTGCACACGCTATAGCCATGCTCTTGATGTTTTTTATCAAAGGTATAATCGAGAGTTTATGCCAAGTCAACATCAATCCAAAGGAAACCAAAACCAAGGCAATTCAGGACCTAATCGTGTAGCCTTTGTTACCTCTTAGACCAATCATCCTTTTCTTGCTACACCTGAGATAGTGGCAGATTCAAACTGGTACGCTGACTACAACAACCTAAACAACCCTACAGATTATACATGTATTTATTATGTTACTATTGGTAATGGAGCTTCATTATATATATCTGTTGTAGGAAACTTTTGTCTCACTGCAAATGATTGCAACTAAAAGTAATTGGCGTCTTATGTGTGCCTGAGATAGCAAAGAATCTGGTTAGTATTTCAAAATGAGCAAAAGATAATGTTGTATTTATTGAGTTTCATGGTGACTCTTGTGTTGTTAAGGACAAGTTTACACACAAACCCCTGCTGAAAGGAACTCTTAATGGAGGATTATATCAATAAGAGGCTACAGCAGTTGGAGCTGATTCGGAAGGAGTGAAAAATCGTTTGGACAAACCCCTACACAAAAATGGTTCAACAGTGTTCAAAGTTAGTCTAAGTATGAATATGGTTTAGTCTATGGCCTTGTGGCATCAATGATTAGGTCATGCGTCGTTGAGAGTCTTAAAGTCTATTCTAAAAGAATGTAATCAGTCAGTTACAACTAATGAAGAACATCTATTTTGTGAATCTTGTCAACTAGGCAAAGCCCATTCGTTACTTTTCCTCCTTCCAGTTCTCGTGCTAAAAAAAAAAATTGATTACAACAGGTTTGGGGTCCTGCACCCATGATATGTCTTCAAATGGATATAGATATTATGTGCTTTTCATGGATGATTACAATAGGTTTCTACGGATTTACCTGTTTAAATTAAAATCTAATACATTGCCAGCCTTCCAACATTTTCTAAAAATGATCAAGACTCAGTTCAATGCCACACTTAAGACATTACAATCAGACAACGGTGGAGAATATGTCAAAATCCATCATCTATGCCAAGAGTTGGGAATTACCTCTAGGTTTTCATGCCCTCACACTTCGGCTCTGAATGGCCATGCAGAGAAAACATAGGCATTTGGGAATAACGCTACTGGGTCAGGCATCCATGCCATTACATTTGTAGTGGGATGCTTTCCTCATGGCTTGCTGTCTAATCAATGGTCTACCTACGCCTGTTCTTCATGGCTCTTCCCCACTTCAAATCATGCTTCAAAAGACTCTTGAAATCTCTTCAATCAGAGTATTTGGTTGTGTGTGTTTCCCATGCCTAAGACCATATCAAACTCACAAATTTCAGTTTTACTCTGAAAAATGTGTATATTTGGGACCAAGCCTTGTTCACAAAGGTCGTCGTTGTCTAAATAAAGATGTTAGGATCTTCATTTCAACGGCTATTAAATTTCATGAAACTGACTTTCTTTTTTCCTATGGATTTCAAGCCCTGTCTCAACACCTTTGCAAAGGGAGGACAATTCCCAAGCCAACATCACCTGCTTATCCCCTTCTTCCCAATCTTAGCCCATTGCTTCAGACCCTTCCTGATCCACAACCAACTCAAACCAATCTCGACTCATCACCAAATCTCACTACCATTCAGCCTCAAACTCAGTAAGGCCTAAACCCCATTCCTATCCCTACCTTTTCCCCAAACCCTTTGTCCAGTCCAACACCAGGATCCCATGAGGGCCCAACCCAACAACCCTTGTCTACCTCTACTGATACCCTTCTTCACTCTCTGCCCTCTAGTCCTACTCCAACCAATGACTTGTCGACTCCAAGTGATAATCCCTCTTCACCTATCCTTCATCCTCTTCCTATGTCAATACCAATTATTCCTTCTCACCCTATGATAACCAAAGCAAAAGCTGGTGTCTTTAAGCCCAAAGCATGGCTTGCTTCTACTCAAAAAGACTGGACACTGACTGAACCAACAACCGTGAAAGTGGCTCTTACTACCCCTCAATGGAAGGCAACCATGGACAATGAATATGTAGCCCTTATATTTATACATGGCACCTGGTCCCTATCAACAAACCTTAATGTTTTTGAAAACAAATAGGTGTTTCGTTTGAAGAAAAATCCGGATGGTACCATTCAACGATATAAAGCCAGATTAGTAGTGAAAGGATTTCATCAAACTTCTGGGATTGACTTCTATGAAACATCCAGCCTTGTTGTTAAACCCACAACTATTCGAGTTGTCCTCAATCTTGTTGTTACCAAAGAATGGGCTTTTTGTCCCTTGAATTTCAATAATGCCTTTCTAAATAGTGCCCTCACTAAGGATGTTTATGAAGGAAATCGAACACGAGGATTTCCATGAGCAGCAGAATAGATCATTCCAAATTACAATCATGTATGAACATTACAAATTATAGTCGTACACAGAAAAAAAATGGTTATGCATTCAATATAGAAATTAAAGCATAAAACTACAAATGATCAAGAAGAGAAATACTACGAACATTTGTGGACTTGTCTCCACACTCCTTGATCACGAACGCTCGAACACAGAAACCTCGAACGCTTGAACAACACGATCGCTCCACAGCACGAACATCGCGCACTCAAACTCAGCGATCGCCTCGGTCACGAACTACCCAACAACACGAACGGCCTCCACAGAACCTCAACAGTGTCGAGTATAGTATGACACCACCAAGAAGGCTACCTTGGTATTCTCGGTGTGAGAATCCAGAGGGTGAGCTTTGTTTGGACTTGGTTTGAGGCAAAAGACAGAGGATTCAACAATCATGTAAACAGATAGGCAAGTGGGAAAAGGCTGAACCTATCGTATAGGTTGATGCCCAATCATTTAGCAAAAGCTAAGCGATCATCTAGCAAAAGCTAAGTGATCGTTTAGCTGCGTGTCTGTCATCTACAAATACTACACGATCATTTACCTTTTGTCAAGCGGTCACTTAGTAAATCCGTATTTACTTGACAACTTTTTTTTCGAGAGAAAATTCACAAATTCAATATTTGCAGAACTTACTAAAATTAGGAAAATAATTTTCTTTTTATCTCACGGTTACCATGAACCACCAATAACCTCCCACTCAATTGGTTATTGGAGAAAAAGAATTAATTATCTAATAATTAATATTATTATAAATATAAATGATAACCAACTTATCATACTATATTTATAACCTATAGTTTTAATATTTTATCTCATGAAACATATAAACCATAGTTCTTTTTCTATTCCATGGTACTTAATGTAAATCTCATTTACATTAATCATCCACTAGATCTATCTCATACATCATACGATCATATCATATATAGTCGAGATTACCTTCTTGTCAATTTGAACATTTCAAATCAACACCAAGAAAAACTGGGGGATCCTCAACTGAATCCATTTGAGCTACCAAGTGGGACCTTATGGACCTGTAGCTCAAGCTCAACAGTACGTGAATAAACTGATTAAACTCTTAGTCACAGGAATTCACCCACCGTTACTACCAGGCACTCCACTTAAAGGACCGACAGTTGAACTCTTCTTACCATTAGATATATTATATGGTACATTCTTAACCAATCAAAATGCTACAACCCTTCACCCCAAATTGTCTTGTAAGTACAGCTGGGCCACACCTAACATTATGCCCTTGTAGTTACACCTAAACTTCCTTAAATACCATTTGATCCCTCTATGACATAAGTCATAGTCCTCGATGACTGAGTCCATCTCTTTCAAAGAGAAGTTGTGGCGACCACTATTGTTCAAGCCTCGGAATCAGCCCTTTAAGGGAGCAAATCTCTCACTTATCCCTGCTTCGAGAAAGGAGTGGAAATCCATCTTGTGGATTGATTCCAGCTCCCAGATCAAGATAAGTCCCTAAAAAGGTAGCATTGTGAGTTGGCAATCTTGGTCACTCTCACCCATATAATCAAAGGACCGCCCTCAAAGTAGGAGTTCTCGAAAACACTCAGGATTGAGGTCGGTCACCTATGGTCCTTTAGTGAGCTGTAAAGTCTCTAGTATCAACGGCTTTTATAATACAGAGTCTAGTCATTCTCGTGGTCCGGTTCTTATATAAACTCTTTGTATAGGACACCCCTACTCACACATCTCCACATGAATGGTCAGGATCTACCATCTATAGTAGTTTATAATACTTGCAAACACAAAGCGGGTCGTATCCATAGTGTCACCAGGATCAGGTATCCCACCTTAATCCTTATACTACATACCTATTTAGGTTATCACTTAAGGTATGATCTACTTGTATATCACATATACATGCTTAAGTTCACATAAGATAACCAAGGAGCTTTGTTGGTTGATATGAATAAACGCCAGAATGAAATAACACTTATTTTATTCATCAAACAATGTGTATCACTATAAACAATGAGACTCTGGGAGAATTAGGCCACCAATCCCAACAATCTCCCACTTGTCCTAATGACTCGAGAGACTAATGTACAATATATAATAAACTAGGGCATACCCCAGTATCATCTCCTACTTGCCCTAGATAATATGCCGCATGTCCCGCAGACCCAGACTCTCCATGTGACCCTCGAATGTAGAGTCAGGTGAAGGACCTGACACAACTCTACTACCGCCTTTCCTACCAAAAAGCTTCTAACGTTCCCGTTAGAGATGCAAGTATTGTTGTAGCTACTGTCGAGGGGAGATGCGAGCACTTTCTCCTTTCTCTAATAAGAAAGTCCGCTTTGAAGCTCCAACCTATACAAGGGGCCTTGGCCTAGCTTACTAAGCATTGGAAAAATCGGATGACAGCCTCTTTGTCTTTCTCTAAAGGGCGGTGGAGGATGGTTGAAGATGATGTTACACGGCGTTTAGAATCAGCCTTTCCTTTCTCTCAAAGAGGTAGCCTAAGATTGGGAGAACAGTGTAGCCTAGATCTCTTACATACTTTAACTCCTCGCTATACGTCTTCTCATTTTCAACGAGCTCACCCTATTGCCTTCTCTCTTTAGGGCAAAACAGCTTTAGCCGTGAGAGCTTTTGTAAAGCGATCAGCAACGTTGTGCTCCGATGCGATCTTCGTGACTATCACATCACTGTGATGCACAATCTCCCTGATCAGGTGATATTTCCATTCGATGTGCTTACCCCGACGATGACTTCGAGGCTCCTTCGAATTTTCCACAGCCTCGCTATTATCACAATAAAGAGTGATAGGTAAATCCATATTTGGAACAACTTCTAAATCTGAAAGGAATTTCGTCAGCCAAACAGCCTCCTTAACTGCTTCACAAGCCACTACGTATTCGGCTTCCATAGTAGAGTCAGCGTTTCATTCTTGCTTGATGGTTCGCCATACTAAAACCCCTCAATTCAGAGTAAATACTAACCCCGGTGTCGATTTGCAGGAATCTCTATCGGTCTGAAAGTCAGAGTCTGTTTATCCTGCAAGGATCAAATCCTCATCTCCATACACAAGCATGAAGTCCCTCATTTTCCGAAGATACTTGAGGATTGTCTTGATCGCTATCCAGTGATCAAATCCTGGATTGGACCGATACCGACTGGCAATCCCTACTGCATAGCAAATGTCGGGTCTGGTACACAACATTGATACATCAAGCTTCCTACAGGAGAAGAATAGGGAATCCGTCTCATCTCCTTAACCTCTTGAGATGTCTTAGAACATTGATCCTTATAAAAAATGATTCCATTCCTGAAGGGTAATAAACCCCTCTTGGAATCCTACATCCGGTACCTGATCAACATTTGATCAATGTACGATGTCTGAGACAGGGCTAACCGTTTGTTCTCACAATCTCAAATGATCTGGATCCCGAGAACATACTGTGCCTCACCAAAATATTTCATTTTGAACTGGGCAACTAGCCAATTCTTAATGTCAATTAGATATCCTACCTCATTCCCAATGAGTAGGATCATCCACATATAGTACTAGGAAAGCTACTGAGTTGTTAATGATCTTCTTGTATACACAAGGCTCATCAACGTTCTGATCAAAGCCAAACGACTTGACTGCAGCATCAAATCTGATGTTCCAAGATCCAGGTGCTTGTTTCAGCCCATAAATGGACTTATTAAGCTTGCAAACTCTTTGCTCTTGATATGGAATTATGAACCCCTTTGTTGAGTCATATAGATGGTCTTCTCAATATTACCATTAAGAAAGACAATCTTGACGTCCATTTGCCATATTTCATAATCATAAAACATGGCTATGGACAGGAGAATCCAGATAGACTTGAGCATGACAATAGGTGAGAAAGTTTCCTCATAGTCAACTCCCACAACCTGGGTATAACACTTTGCAATGAGTCTAGCCTTAAAGGTTTGCACATTTCCATCTACACCTCTCTTTCGCTTATAGATCCACTTACACCCAATAGGTCTTACCCCATCAGGTGGATCAACAAGCTCCCAGACGTTATTAAGTACATAGACTCCACTTCCTGGTTCATGGCCTTAACCCATTCATTTTTGTCAATATCCTCAATTGCTTTCTTAAAAGACAACGAATCCTCGACCCCATCATTCGTAAAGACGTTTTGGCCTTCAGTCAAACCCATGTAGCGATCCAGTGGGTTCATAACCCTCCCACTACGTCAAGGCAGTCTCAATTCTTGAGTTGGTTGACTAGATGTTCCGACCTCAACATCTTTTGTTGATCTGACGGCCTGTTCAACAACTCTTGTTGAACCCTCAGCAGTCTTAGTCTCAGAAGAGATCTCACACAAAACGAGCTTACTCTGTGGCTTATGATCCCTCATGTGGTCTTCTTCCAAGAAGATAGCATTTGTAGAAACAAACACTTTGTTCTCACTCGGATCATAGAAGTATCCACCCCTCGTTTCCTTGGGGTAGCCTACAAAAAGGCAAACCTTCGAACGCGGTTCCAACTTCTTTGGGTTAGCCTCGAGCACATGTGTCGGACAGCCTCAAACCCTGAAGTGGCATAAACTACCTTTACGGCCTCTCCATAACTCAAAAGGTGATTCAGAAACCCTTTTCGAGGGCACGTTGTTCAGGATACAACATGCAGTCTCTACTGCAAAACCTCAAAACGAGTCTGGAAGATGAGCATAACTCATTATAGACCAAACCATGTCCAACATGGTTATGTTTCTCCTTTCAGATACACTGTTCTACTGAGGTGTACCAGGGGTCGAGAGTTGGGACGTAATCCCATGTTCTATCATATAGTTCTGGAATTAGAGGTCCATATACTCTTCACCACGATCAGATCATAGTGTTTTTATCGTCTTACCTAACAAGTTTTCAACTTCAGCCTACTTACATTGCATTAGGTAGAGATACTTGAACCTTGAATAATCATCTATGAAAGAGATGAAATATGCATACCTACCTTGAGCTCAACATTCATCAGATCACAGAGGTCTGAATGTACAAGCTCCAAGGCTTCCTTGGCTTTGTAACCCTTTCCAGTAAAAGGTCGTTTGGTCATCTTGCCTTCAAGGCATGATTCATATACCGGTAAGGAGTTTTCTTCCAAACTCTTTAGAAGTCTACTTCTCACCAACTTCTCAATCCTATTGAGGTTGATGTGACCTAACCTCAGATGCCAAATATGGGCATTTTCCTTAGGAGAAACATTTGGTCTTTTAGCTGTTGTTGCTGTACTGAACATTTCAGTGTTGAACCAGGCTTTTATGACTAATGGCCTTAGTACATATAAGTTATTTTCCATTGAACCATAACCAATCTCCATTCCATTATTGAAAATAAACACTTTATTCTCAAAAAAGGAGAGGGTATAGCCTTGTTCAATGAGACAAGAAACCGAGATTAAGTTCCTCTTAATATGAGGAACTAAAAAAATATTATCTAGTAACAAATAACGTTTCTTGTCAAAAAATAACTTCAGCTTGCCTATAACAACAGCTGAAATAACCTCACCAGTACCGACTCGAAGAATCATCTCTCCTTGTGGCAACGTTTGCCAGGAACTAAATCCTTGGTAAGAGAAACTGACATGATTGGTAGCACCTGAATCTAGGATCCAGGTAGAATCATCATTCTCTACCAGACACGTCTCTAAGACCAATAAATTAGATTTACTGTCTTTCCTCCTATTTTGGAGAGTAGTGGGATCAAGGTCGTTTGCTAGAAATTCGTTTCACACGATTCTTTCCACTGTAAGTAGTCAATCATATTAAAAGCTTTGAACGGAAATACTAATGAGTTGCTGAAAAGAAAAACACATTGACCTACGTTCGGTTTTGAGCAAATACCCGTTGTAAAACAAAACAACATCCAATAAGGTTTTAGCAAGACTAATATGAACCCCGTATGACATCTAGTTTCGCCATGACGCTTCAAAGGTTTAGGACAAAAGCCGCCGAAGAGAGGTCAGTTATCCCTCCTTTGAATTGAGAAGTTCTCAACCAGTCATTAATACCAAAACAACTCTTGCTTCTATAACGACTAGCGATCATTGATTTGGCCAAGAGATCATTAACTTACTTAACAATCTCCCGTAAGTGTGACCAATGAACCATCTTAAGAATAACACCTCAGAGGTCCACAGGCACCAAAAAGTCAAATCCAAAGGGAAATAAATTAAAAATCGAATTGAGGGCAAAACCTAAAAACAGACCCTATCCCATTTTTGGAGTTCAACACGTCTGTCGAATCTTGACAAACATCACAAAAACCCAAATACCCGAAAAGGCGTTCGGATGCTCCCAAAAGCGCGCCAACGAGGGAGCACAAAATGATCCACGGTTGGTGAACCAATGACAAAGACTATAAGACGTATTGACACACACCCTTCACCCACTTACTATAAACACTCTCTCCGTCCACCTTGATATTGACTCATGCAAACACCATCCGAAGGGGGATGGTCCCAGGGCACCACGAAGCCAAGCATGAATCTCACAGTGTGAACATACAAGGAGAAATGTGAGTAAAATCATAGACATATCAGATATGCCTCTTCCTCCCGCTGAGTATTTTATAACCTAAGGTTTAGCTTACTTAGAAAAAATACGGCTAAGGATTTCAACTAAGTGACTTTTAGGTTTGCCCAAGAGTAACTTTTACCTTGGATAGTTAAACAACTTTTTATCATCATGCATTGAACTCTTTAACTTAGTCTTTGACCAAATCGTCGCATGCTTGTTGAAAATCTATCTAATTCACCTTTCCAGGTAGGTTCCCAGGTAGGGGTGTTATGTTTCCGTCAACTTAAGAACCCCAGCCTAGCCAGAATCCGCCTTAGACAAAAGATCCCTTATAGATAGATTTAAAACAAATTTAATCTTTTATGCCAACCAATTAATCCTATTAAACCGATTTTAAAAGATTAATCTAGGTTACTAAACTCTTTAGAACCACTTGAACTTAGGTCTATCTCAATCTAATTTTAAAACCTCTTTTAAAAAACTTGAGTTCACCCTAAGTCCGCATGCAACTCTTTTTTATTGATTTTAGGTCTAATTTCCATTATAATACTTCTAAATGGAAACCATAACCACAATGCTAAGCTAACACATGCAAGGCATTCATAACGATTACAAACAGCCTAAGTATCATGCTCAATGCATTGTCCATTCACCCTTAGACTATAACATTTATAATTAAATGATGATGCATGATAATGCTTACTGCATGCAAAATATAACTCTTATATTTCATGATGCGTGCGCGTGCTTTCAAGCAATTTCTTCATGCTTGATTATAACAATTATAATACATGATGCATGAATAATTGCACAACCTAAGGTAAGTTTTAAACTATATGTCAAACACTTTGGCATATAAGCACCATCATCACATGTATATAAAAAAATAATGTTGATGAACCGGGTGAAATTTCCTTAAAATCAAAACAAAAATAAAGCTAACTATTACAAAGACAAAGAGTCTCCGATTCAAACAGGCGAACCGGGTCTTGAACTGCTCGGGGAAAGCATCACGCCTCCAATCATCGTGTACTAAACTCCTCGTGATAGTCTACATGATAAAACAAACACTTTGCTCTATCACTTACCAACACTCCCAGAGCTAAGTTTAGCAAATACTACACGATCGTGTACCTTTTACTAAGTGATGAAGCCTGAGGTACATGATCGCTTAGTGTGCTCCGCACAACGCCTGCCTTCCGTTGTCGTCTAAATGATAACGATGTTGCAAAGCACCATCGCCTAAGCGATTGCTTAGCTAGCACCTCCATATCGTATACGCATGATCGTGTAGGTAGTAAATAAGCGATAAGGCTTGCTAACTAAACGATGAACATCACATACTCTCACTACAATCGTCTACCTCCAGCGCCTACATGATTAGGCAACCAACGCTACGCGATTGAGTAAATGATTTACCCCATCGCTTAGCATTAGCTAAACGATTGTTTAGTAAATACTACATGATCGTTTACAAAAATCTAAACGATCGCTTAGTTAAATCCCAATGATCGTTTACCTTAGGCTACATGATACGACCAACGCTTGGTCTTCATCTTCATTGAGAGTCGCATCTCTATGCTTCGAAACTTCATCATGAACGACTCGACGAACTCAAACTCTTCGAATTACAGACTCAATTGCAAGGTTAATTATGCCCAAAAACACAAAAGCCCTTACAAATTAACACTTTGTAATTACAAAAAGATTTAACAGAAGGCAATTAAACCCGAAACATTCATCAGCTCCATCCACAAATGCAATTAACAATTAACCACAAATGCATAAACCCACCGCGATAGTAAAATGAAGTTCAAAATAGACTTGTAATTTGGAATATCCGAACAACCTGTCTCTGACTCCAATTAAAGGAAATTGAACACGAGGATTTCTATGAGCATTGGAATAGATCATTCCAAATTACAATCATGTATGAACATTACAAATTACAGTCGTACATAGAAACGTTATGCATTCAATATAGAAATTACAACATAAAACTACAAATGATCAAGAAGAGAAATGTTACGAACATATATAGACTTGTCTCCACGCTCCTTGATCACGAACGCTCCAACTTAGAAATCTTGAATGCTCGAACAACACGACCGCTCCACAACATAAACACCGCGCACTCGAACTCAACGATCGCCTCGATCACGAACTCCCCAACAACACGAACGGCCTCCACAGAACCTCGACGGTGTCGAGTTGAGTACAACACCACCAAGAAGGCTACCTTGGTATTCTCTATGTGAAAATCGAGAGGGTCAGCTCTGTTTGCACTTGGTTTGAGGTAGAAGACGGAGGATTCTACAATTGTGTAAACTATGTGGCAAGTGGGAGAAGGTTGAACCTATCGTATAGGTCGATGCCCAATCGTTTAGCAAAAGCTATGCAATCGTTTAGCTGATCGTTTAGCTGCGTGTCTAACGTATACAAACACTACACGATCGTTTACCTTTTGTCAAGCTGTCACTAAGTAAATCCGTATTTACTTGACAACTTCTTTTGCAAGAGAAAATTCACAAATTCAACATTTGCAAAACTTACTAAAATTAGGAAAACAATTTTTCTTTTATCTTACGGTTACCATGAACCACCAATAACCTCCCACTCAATTGGTTATTAGAGAAAAAGAATTAATTATTCAATAATTAATATTATTATAAATATAAATTATAACCAACTTATCATACTATATTATAACATATAGTTTTAATATTTCATCTCATGAAACATATAAACCATAGTCCTTTTTCTATTCCATGGTACTTAATGTAAATCTCATTTACATAAATCATCTACTAGATGTATCTCATACATCATACCGATCATATCATATATAATCGAATTATCTCTTGTCAATTTGAACATTTAAAATCAACACCAAGAACTGATCCTCAACTAAATCCATTGAACTACCAAGGGGACCTTATAAACCTGTAGCTCGAAGGTCCAACGGTAAGTGAATAACTGATTAAACTCTTTAATCACGGGATCCCCCTTCCGTTAACTGTCAGATACTCCACTAAAGACCAACAATTGAACTCTCCTTACCATAGATATATTATTTGTCCATCTTAACCAATCAGAAGTGCGACAACACTTCACAGATCACTCATAAGTACAGCTGGGCCAATAACCGTTATGCCCCTATAGTTACATCTAACTCCTTAAGTATCACTGATCCCTCTAATGAACATAAGTCATAGTCCTACTATGATCGAGTCCTCTCTTGCAAAGAGAAGTTGTGGCCACTATGTTCAAGCCCTGGGATTAGCCCTTAAGGGAGCAATCTCTCTATTTATCCCTGCTTCGGGAAATGAGTAAATTTCATCTTGTGGATTGAGTTTCCAGCTCTCAGATCAGACAAGACTCCAAAAAGGTAGGCATGTTGAGTTGGCAATCTGGCCACTCTCACCCATACTAATCAAAGGACCGCTCTTAAAGGCAGGAGTTCCCAAAACAGTCAACATTGAGGTCGTGTCACCTATGGTCGTTTAGGTGAGCTGTAAGTCTTTAGTAACAACGGCGTTATATACACAGTCTAGCATCTCGTGGTATGGGTCTTATACAAACTCTTTGTATAGGACACCCTCTCTCGCATGTCTCCACATGAATGGTCAGGATCTACCATCTTTAGTAGTTTACAACACTTGCAAACCTCTACAAAGCAGGTCATATCCGTAGTGTCAGTAGGATCAGGTATCCCACCTTAATCCTTATACTACAGACCTATTTAGGTTATCACTTAAGGCATGATCCACTTGTACATTACATATACATGCTTAAGTTCACATAAGATAACCAAGGAGCTTTGTTTATTGGATATGAGTAAATGACATAATGAAATAACACTTATTTTATTCATCAAACAAT
Organism: Benincasa hispida; assembly: GCF_009727055.1. Lineage (NCBI taxonomy): Eukaryota > Viridiplantae > Streptophyta > Magnoliopsida > Cucurbitales > Cucurbitaceae > Benincasa > Benincasa hispida. The sequence goes on from NC_052354.1 coordinate 27,826,959, forward strand.
GTGTATCATTACAAATAATGAGACTCCGAGAGAATTAGGACACTAATCTCAACAGTTTATATGCATCAGCCTACAGGATATATCAGTTCCACAAATCCTAACTATATCTGTAAACTTGACAAAGCGATTTATGGACTCAAACAGACGCCACGAGCAAGGAATACTGATGCGTTATTTTATGCGATGAAATAATAGTAAGGATTGCGTTGGTGGAAAATGCATTGTGCAAAAAAGTTTTCTCAACAGGACCCAAGTGTAAATCCTACTGAGTTTCTTGGTAAGTCCAGGGTCGAATTCAGGGACTAAGGAAAACTATTTGTGATGGTAATTTTTAGATCACTTTGCGATAATAAATAAATTAATGGTTTGGTTGGTTTGTTTTTTGAAATATAAAGAGTATGTGGCGGATTTGAGATAAGAATTATTATGCGACATATGCATTGAGTATGCAGCGGAACAGGTTGAGAAGGTCTTTAGCTAGCGTTTCTTGAGAATGCATTCAAACTCCGCGATCATGCTACACTCATGCGAGAGCAAATCATTTTTCAATGTAAATGCAGTGGCACTTAATTTTAGGACGCATGCGATGAATGCAATTGTGTCTATAAAGCTTATTCCTAAGTCTCTACTTCTTGCCGATGCGATGATGCAAGATGCACACAAGGACAAGGTGACCGCATACAATCATAACCTATCCCTAGGATGCATGCAATGCGTTAATAGAAAATAGAGCTTATTCCTAAGCTTCTATCTCTTGATTATACGTTTCTAATCTAACTTTTCCAAGCCTAGATTTTATCCTTAGACTACCTTCCTAAGTATCTCTAATGGATGAACGACGCATGCATAATACAAGATAAATGCATAGAATGAAGATCCACAGTTATGCTAGCTAAGTGCTTCTCAACCCATTCGACAGATTTAGTTACTCATGCATAATGTACAAAGAGTGAATAGATATAAAGATGTAATTTCCATTTCTATAAATAATTTCAAAGTACAAAATGACAATGGAAGTAAGGGTAGAGAGCCTGGTAGAAATTCTTTGCTTCCTAAGGCTTTTACACTGTTATCTCTATTCTGCTCAAAAGATGTTCTTGCTTCCACAAGAGTCGGCTCTCTCTCTGGTTCGACGCTTCAAACACTCTTCCAAGTTCACCGGAACGATCTTTCAGTATAATCTCCCTTCACTCACTTTCGCCTTTTAAGTAAAAGAAAACTATGAACACGGCTACTTCTATCTAAGGGGAAAATTATCTAACTTAATGAACTCATTCACTAGAGGTGGCATTTGATATTTATAGAGCTTCGAGGTGAAAGGCTTCTTCTCTCTTATGATTGTACTGATGGGATGGCATTAATTCTCTGTCTGATGCGCCGAATATTTTTCACCAACACAGTAGATCGTTAACGGCTTGTCAACTAAATTCGGAATCGACTGTCATCAACTTTCTGTCTCATCATGATTTATTTCGCTTTTCACCCAAATGCGCCCACCATGATGCGTTGGCTCTATGCAGAAACCTTCTTGAGCAGATATTCATGAGCGCAAATGATCGCATAGCCTTGCATCAACGCAATCTCTTAATGCACTCGAACGTTAATTTCTGTGGGTCGCATTTTCGCCTTGCGTCAACGCATTTTCTGCACAAAAATACATAAGTTAGTTGTTTTAATGCGATGAACGCATGCGACCGCAATATTGTGAACTTAATGCTTTTGGACGCAATATTGTATATTTTTATCACCGCAATCCAACATTGTTTTATGAATTTGCGCTGTAATAATGTGCATTTCTGCCCGTTATCACACCCCCAAATTTAAACAATGCTTGTCCTCAAGCATAAGTTAAAGATTTTCTCTAGAAAGTCAACCGCCTTCTCTTTCCTAGATCTCTCGCGGATGCCTTATTCAAATCCTATGCACTAAAATCTCCTCAATTTTAATCCAGATCTTTTTCTTAAAATATTTCTAAAATTTAGGGACCGCAAGTTTAACCTTCAAAAAGACTTTACCAGATTCCAGGGCATCGCATGATTTATTTCATAAAAACTTTTTCACAGGAGTATTTTCAAATGATTTTTATCCTTGCGTATTTTAGACATATATTTTATTTATATTTTTTTCTATGACCTCACGCTGATCCAAGTTCCTAGCCTTCGTTTTGACTTGCCCTCATGTGTGTCATGCAGACATCCAACTACGAGCAAGGCACTCTTTCTCAATCTAAACGCATGCTCGTTTAGCAGTAGAGTTGTGATCATTTTATTTATGCGTTGATCATGATTCCTACCTTCGTTTTGGCTTGCCCCCATGGGTGTCATGCGGACATCCAACTACGAGTAGGATCTGATCGCAACGTTATGATTTTTTTTTTTTTTTTGTTTAAAATAGCAAGGTCGAAAATGAATACTACACCCCCAAATTTAAAATGCAGCAATGTCCTCATTACTAAAATTGAAAGAAGTCATGTGATGCTCTTAAGAAGTTTCGTAAAGGGTCAATTTGAAAGAAAGCTAGCATACCACTAACTTCGAGAAATATTTCATGAGGTGACTGTCATAAAATTAAGTTGACTCTAAGATATACGAAAAAAAATAAAAGCATGTGTTTCATCATTGAAATCATAATTGGTAAAGAGAAATCATGTTGTGACTTACTAAATTAATCAATGTTAAATGACTACACCGACCAAAAAAGATGCGATGATAAAATCTTTAGAATTAAAATACGATGCGATAGTACAAAATTTGGAATAAATAAAGTCAAGGAAAGATACAACCCCCAAATTGCGTTGTCGCCCGTATCATTTGTGAACGCATCCTTCTGAACTATTTTCTTTGATTACGGTGACAAAATAAAGTAGTTGAGTCTTCGTGTAGTGCCTCCGCAATCGTTTACCTCGATCATTTGCAAAGAAAAACATTGAGAGGGTCAACTAAAAAACAAAGTTAACAAAATTTTTCTCTTTTTTTTGTTTTTTTTTATAAAGATGCAAAGATAACGATAATTGAAATAACGTAAGAGTAGTGAGAGTTCATGAAACATTGATAAGAAAAGGATATTCCAAAAGACTTGTGCCCTAGATGATTTTCTATCGCATGCCAATGTAGGGGCCACTCGATCTTCCTTCATTCCGGATTTCTCAGGTCTACAGAGGTCTTTTCTCGATCAAAATCACCCTCGCACTATACCTTGACTTTTTGCCCGTTAACCTTGAATCTATGAGTCCTTTCCTCATTAATCAATTCAACTGCACCATGTGGGAATATTTCTTTAATTATAAAGGGTCCGGACCAGCGTGACTTTAATTTGCCGGGAAAGAGCCATAACCGTGAATTGAAAAGTAAGACCTTTTGTCCGACGTGAATATTTTTGCCGCATAGTCGGTTATCATGCCAACTTTTTGCTCGTTCTTTGTAAATTTTGGCATTTTCATAAGTTTGCATTCTCCACTCATCAAGCTCGACCAATTGGAGTTTTCTTGCTTCCCCTGCTGCCTTTAAGTCGAAGTTCAGCTTTTTCACCGCCCATAGCGCCTTGTGCTCCAGCTCTAGTGGTAAATGACATTTTTTACCAAACACCAACGCATACGGAGACATGCCTATAGGTGTCTTATAGGCGGTCCTATATGCCTACAGCGCATCGTCCAGCTTTGTTGCCCAGTCTTTTCACGAAGGCTTTACCACCTTCTCCAATATCAGCTTAATTTCCCAATTGGACACTTCAGCATGACCATTCGTCTGTGGATGGTATACGGTGGCCACTTTGTAGAGGAAATTATATTTGAAAAAGTGGGAACCTTCATCACTTATTATGGCACATGGAGTGCCAAAACGAGTGAAAATATTTTTCTTCAGGAATTTGGAGACTACTGCCGCATCGCTTGCGGCACATGCTATCATTTCTACCCACTTGGAAATGTAGTGGATGGCTAACAGAATATACTTGTGACCATTCGAAGGTGGGAATGGTCCCATAATATCAATGCCTTAGACGTTGAACAATTCCAGTTCTAAAAAGATGTTCATGGGCATCACATGTTTCCATGAAATATTACCCGTGCGCTGGCACCAGTCACACTTCATCGCATAGTCTCTTGCATCCTTGAACATTGTTGGCCAATAGTACCCACTTTGCAATACTTTTGTTGTTGTGCGCTGACCTCTAAAGTGCCCTCCATAAGGCGAGTCATGACACTGTGATAATATGCGTTGATGAGTGCACCTGGTACACATAGTCGCAAAATCTGGCCTGAGCCTCTCTTATACAGATTTAGCTCATCCCATTAATAAGATTTGCATTCATGTCTGAGCCGCCTCTTTTGGTGGTCGGTATAATCTTCGGGAAATTGCTCGCAAACTAGATAATTTACCACGTCTACGTACCAGGGCAATTCTTCAATCTGAAATAAATGCTCGTTTGGGAACGTTACGCTCACTTCTGACTGATTTCGGTCAACCTCTGGATTTTCTAATCTGGATAACTATTCCGCAACTTGGTTCTCCGTCCCCTTGTGATCAATTATTTCCATATCGAATTCCTGGAGGAGAAGAACCCATCTAATCAACCTCGGCTTCGCATCCTTCTTTGTCATCAAAAATTTTATCGTTGAGTGGTCAGTGTGGATGAGTATTTTTGTTCCCAGAAAATATGTTCTGAATTTCTCCAACGCAAATATTACCGCAAGCAATTCTTTTTCTGTGATGTTGTAGTTAGTTTGAGCATGATTCAAAATCTTACTCGCATATACGATAGGATGTAGCATTATTTTTCTCTTCTGCGCCAGCACTGATCCCATCGCATAACCGCTCACTTCGCACATTAATTAAAAGGGCAGTGTCCAATCTGGTGCGGTGAACACAGGCGCGGTCGTTAATGCGTTCTTCAAAATCATGAATGCATTGAGGCATTTGTCATCGAAGTCAAACTTTCTATCTGCCTCTATCAACTCACTCAGCGGTCGTGCAATCTTTGAGAAGTCTTTGACAAAACATCTATAAAATCCAGTGTGTCCCAAGAAGCTCCTGATAGCCTTTATACTCGTTGGAGGTGGGAGTTTTTCAATCGCTTCAATTTTTGCCTTATCCACCTCCAACCTGTCCCTAGAGACCTTGTGCCCAAGCACAATGCCCTCCTTCACCATGAAATGGCATTTCTCCCAATTAAGCACGAGGTTCGTCTCCTCACATCTTTTCAATATCTTCTCCAAGTTGTCAAGACAGACTTCGTATGTGTGCCCATACACAGAGAAGTCGTCCATGAATATTTCTACAGAGTCTTCGAGATATTTCGAAAAGATGGCCATCATACACCTTTGGAAATTGCTCGACGCATTGCAGAGGTCGAACGGCATGCGTCGAAGTGCAAATGTTTCATACGGGTAGGTGAATGTGGTTTTTTCTTAATCTTCAGAAGTGATCATGATCTGATTATAACCAGCATACCCATCCAAGAAGCAGTAGAAGTCATTTCTAGCTAAACGATCTAGCATTTGGTCAATAAAAGGAAACGGGAAATGATCCTTCTTTGTTGCCACATTTAGTTTGCGATAGTCCATGCAAATCCGCCATCCGGTGACAGTCCTTTGCAGTATCAGCTCGTTATTTACGTTAGGGACTATCTTCATCCCTCCTTTCTTTGGCACGCACTGCACGGGGCTAACCCACATGCTGTCTGCTATTGGATAGATGATGCCCGCGTCTAACCACTTTATTATCTCCTTCTTTACGACTTCCTTCATCGAGGGTTGAGTCTGCGTCGATGTTCGATCAATCCTTTGTGATCCTCTTCGAGACGAATTCTATACATACAATATGCGAGGTTGATTCCTCTAATGTCTGCGAGCGTCTAGCCAATTGCTTTTACATATTTTCTCAGAATGCTCAGCAGCACATTTTCTTGGTCTTCATTAAGTGTAGAGGAAATGATTACAGGTAGCTTTTCATTATGCCCCAGAAACGCATACTTCAGATGGTTAGGAAGGGTCTTCAGCTCTATTGTTGGTGGTTGTTCTAAGGACGGTTTTTTCATTTTTCTTTCTTCATTCACTGTCAGATTAACTTCTTGGGATGCAATCACCTCATCTTCCTTGTTTTTTTTTCTGTGATCGCATTGCATGCTACAATGGATGCGATCGCATCCTCATCTTCGTTTTCATCTTCAGGCTTCTCTTCTTCATTCAAACTCTATTCATTGTCGGATTCATTAAGGTCTTCTTCATCAGGATATTTCATGGCTCGGATAATGTCAAACCTGAGCTTCTGTCCATTCACGCTCAAGGTGATCTCTCCTTTGTGCACATCAATCTGGGCACGACCGGTTGATAAAAATGGTCACCCTAGGATGATGGGCACATCCCTGTCGGCTTCGTAGTCCAGGATGATAAAGTCTGTTGGTAATATAAATTTGTCGATTGTAACCAGCATATCTTTCACCTTCCCCTCTAGATGCACAAGAGATGTATCCGCTAATTAGAGAGTCACCGTCGTGGGTGCAAGTTGCCCCACATTCAGCTGCTTGAAAATCGACAGGGGCATCAATTTAATGTTGGCCCCGAGATCGCATAGCGCTTGTCCGATGTATAATCCTCCAATGGAGCAAGATATAGTGAAACTTCCAGGGTCGCATATTTCCGATGGGATTATAGATTTTGAACTCTGCATCAAAGCCACCATGGTGAACTTACCAATGCCTCTCTTCTTTGTCACCATATCCTTTAGAAACCTCGCATATGCGGGCATCTTCTCAATTGCTTCAATGAACGGAATATTAATATGCAACTGTTTTAACATATTCATGAAGCGTTGATACTGTACCTCATCATTTTTCTTCTTTATGAGTCTCTGTGGGAAAGGTGGCAGTTGTATTCTTACAGTCCCCTGTTCTTTTGGCTCTGAGGTGGACGCAATCTTTGGGTCCATCGCTTCTTTTTCTTCTGTTTCTTCTCGAGTCACCGCAATATCTGGTTCCAGCGCAATTGGATCAATCTGGCTAGGCTTCTTCTTCTCCCCTGCCACAGTCTTTCCACTCCGCAATGTCACGACTTGACATTATTCTTAGCCCCTACCCCCTGGATTGTGTGGGAGTTTCGTTGAACTCAGCAGGGCCCCTTGCGGCCTGTTCTTGAGTTCGCCCGCAATCTGGCCTATCTGAATTTCCAGATTATGGATGGACGTCGCTTGGTTTTGAAGCACAATTTTATTCTTTTCAATATATTGCTTCAACAAACTTTCCAAAGATGAAGATTGCAGTGCCTGCAAACTGCTGGCTTAATTACTCGTTTGACCGTTAGTTCGCGGAAAAAATCCGGGTGGCCTTTCTTTCTACGCCATTGATTAGAAATTTTGCTGTTGATTTTTCCACGCGAAATTGGGGTGGTTTCTCCACCCAGGGTTGTATGTGTTAGAAAACAGGTTATTCTTCACAAAATAAATTGACTATGGGTTTTGTGAGCATTCCTCCATTGCGTGTCCTTCACCGCAAGTAGCACACATTGCAGTCGTCTGGTTGATTGCGTTCACTTATCCACTATGCGTTGTTAGGCTGTTGATTGTGATTCCCTGTATCAAGTTCATCATCGCAGTCATTTGACTCTGAAGGTATACGATGACACCATTTTTCACGTCACTATCCTTGATTCTCAATCTTTGATCGCTTTCTCTCCAGTTTTCATGGTTTTTAGAAATGCGATCAAGGATGTTCTTGGCCTCATCATAAGTTTTATTCAGCAGACCTCCAACTGTTGCCACATTGGCAGCGGTCTGCAAAGCAGGGTTTAATCCATGATAAAAGATCTCCATCTGTAAGCAGTCTGGTAAGCCGTTATGCAAGCAATCTCTTACCAGCCTCTTAAACCTCGCCCAAGCATCGCTGAGCAATTCGTCAATATTCTGTTCGAAATTGGTTATCAACTTCCTTCTTCTGGCATTCGGAGGGAAGTATTTCTTCATAAACTTCTCTACTACTTGCTCCCATGAGGTAATCTCCCCCGGTTCGAGAGAGTGCGCATTTTCGTGCCTGATCACACAACGAAAACGGGAACAAAGTTAGTCGAACTTCCTCGGTGGAGATGTTAGGGAACACAAAAGTGTTGCAGATCTCTATGAAACTCTGGAGGTGGGCGTGCGGATCCTCGCCACGCCTTCCACCAAATTGTCCGGCAGTTTGGATCATCTGCAACATCACTTGCTTCATTTCGAATCTCGATCCGTCAAGAGCGAGCCTCATGATTCCTGGGGAGCAATCGTAGAGGTTAGGCGACGCATAGTCCCGAATAGGCCTATTGCGGTCGTTCGCCAATAGAATTGGATTCTCCATGACATTATTTTCATTTGGTGCTCCATTTTCAGGTTGTTCCGCCATGTTATCTTTCTCTTATTGTTGTTGTTGGCGACTATCTTTCAATCTTCGTCGAAACGTTCTTTCAATCTTTGGATCGTAATTCGCCAGAGATTGAAAGCTACAAAGAAATCAGAAAAATTACTGTTAGCACACTGTATTTCTGAAGTCCCCGACAACGGCGTCAAAAACTTGATGCGTTATTTTATGCGATGAAATAATGGTAAGGATTGCGTTGGTGGAAAATGCATTGTGAAAACAAGTTTTCTCAGCAGGACCCAAGTGTAGATCCTACAGAGTTTCCTAGTAAGCCCAGGGTCGAACTCAGGGACTAAGGAAAACAATATGCGGTAGTAATTTTTAGATCACCTTGCGGTAACAAATAAATTAATGGTTTGGTTGGTTTGTTGTTTGAAGTATAAAGAGTATGTGGCAGATTTGAGATAAGAATGATTATGCGACAAATACACTGAGTATGCAGCGGAACGGGTTGAGAAGGTCTTTAGCTAGCATTTCCCGAGAATGCATTTAAACTGCGCGATCATGCTACACTCATGCGACAGCAAATCATTTTCTAATGCAAATGCAGTGGCTCCTAATTTTAGGACGCATGCGATGAATACGATAGTGTCTATAGAGCTTATTCCTCAGTCTCTACTTCTTGCCTATGCGATGATGCAAGATGCACACAAGGACAAGATGACCGCATACAATCATAACCTATCTCTATGATGCATGCGATGCGTTAATAGCAAACAGAGTTTATTCCTAAGCTTTTATCTCTTGATTATGGATTTCTAATCTGAATTTTTCAAGCCTAGATTCTATCCTTAGACTACCCTCCCGAGTATCTCTAATGGACGAATGACGCATACATAATACAAGATAATCGCATAGAATGAAGATCCCCAGTTATGCTAGCTAAGTGCTTCTCAACCCATTCAACAGATTTAGCTACTCATGCGTAATGTACAGAGAGTGAACAGATATAAAAATGTAATTTCCATTTCTATAAATAATTTCAGAGTACAAAATGACAATGTAAGTAAGGGATGAGAGCCTGGTAGCAATTTCTTGCTTCCCAAAGCTTTTACACTGTTATCTCTATTCTGCTCAAAAGATGTTCTTACTTCCTCAAGATCGGCCCTCTCTCTGGTTTTGACACTTCCGGCACTCTTCCAAGTTCACCGGAATGATCTCTCGGTATAATCTCCCTTCACTCGCTTCCGCCTTCTAAGTAAAAGAAAACTATGAACAGGGCTACTTCTATCTAAGGGGAAAATTATCTAACTTAATGAACTCCTTCACTAGAGGTGGCCTTTGGTATTTATAAAGCTTCGGGGTGAAAGGCTTCTTCTCTCTTATGATTGCACTGATGGGATGGCATTAATTCTCTGTTTAATGCGCCGAATATTTGTCACCAAAAAGTTGAGTATACTTGCTACAGTAGATCGTTAACAGCTTGTCAACTAAATTCGGAATCGACCATCATCAGTTTTATGTCCCATCTTGATTTATTATGCTTTTCACCCAGATGCGCCCACCATGATGTGTTGGCTCTATGCGGCAACCTTCTTGAGCAGATATTCGCGAGCGCAAATGATCGCGTAGCCTTGCGTCAACGCAATCTCTTAATGCGCTCAGACGTTAATTTCTGTAGGTCGCATTTTCGCCTTGTGTCAACGCATTTTCTGCACAGAAATACATAAATTAGTTGTTTTAATGCGATGGATGCATGCAATCGCAATATTGTGAACTTAATGCTTTTGGACACAATTGTATATTTTTATCATCGCAATCCTACATTGTTTTATGAATTTGCACTGTAATAACGTGCATTTCTGTTCGTTATCAAATACCACCCTATATAATGTGTTGTTTAGTTGAGGATTCAAGAACTCAAAAGCTAATACATCTTTGTTCATATTTCATTCTAGTAACTCCATTATACTATTACTTGTCTACGTGGATGATGTCATTGTCACTGGTAATAATTCTCATCTGATTAAACAACTGATCAATTCCCTAGATAGCAAGTTTGCCCTCAAAGATCTAGGTGCTTTGACTTATTTCTTTGGAATTCAGCTTCACTATCTTGAGTCTGGTTTTGTGCGAAATCAAGCTAAATATGTTTTAACAAGTTGGATCTTTGATCTTAATCTAACTCCTGCACCATGTACCATGGGCAACATTTGTCAGCTACTGATGGGGTTCTGTTACCAGATCCTTATATTTAGAAGTACTATTGGTGCTCTTCAATATCTGACTCATACCAGGCCTAACATTGCATATATAGTGAATCATTTAAGTCAGTTTCTAAAAGCGCCTACAGACATTCATTGGCAGGCCACTAAACGAGTCCTTCGGGATGTTAGTGGCACGTGTCATTTTGGACTACTATTTGAACCAATCACGAACCTGGATATCACTGCATTCTCTAATGTTGGTTTGGTGTCAAATATTTATGATACACGATTTGTAGCTACTTATTGTGTCTTTATTGGCCATAATCTTGTCTCGTAGTCCTCCAAGAAGCAAACAGCCGTGGCATGTTCCAGCACTGAATCGGAGTATAAAGCATTAACTCAGGCATCAGCTGAGATCATTTGGCTCCACAATTACTCTCAGAAATTCAACTTTTATTAGTTAGCAAACCCATTATGTGGTGTGATAATATAAGTGTTGGAGCCCTTGCTACTAATCCAGTGTTTCATGCTCACATATCGAGATCGACGTTCACTTCGTGTAGGATCAGGTTCTTCAAGGTAAACTTGACGTCACATATGTCCCTTCCTCCGATCAATTGGTTGATTGTCTCACAAATCCTCTTACACATTCTCAATTCTTCTGCTTACGATCCAAACTCGGAGTCATTAATCTCCCCGCGAGTTTGAGGGGGATATTAAAGAGAAAGCCTTGTTGGCCAATTGTGTGGACAAGTCAAAGGGTCAAAAGGAGACACCTCAAGACAAATTTGCCACATCACCCAAGGTCATTTGTGGAATGATTATTCCTTTTTTATTCTTCTCCTTTGTGATTGGTCCAAGTGTCATTCTGTTATTCATTATTCTTTTTAATTGTAATTAATTATTCTTTATTTTTCTGTAAAACCCTAAAAGGGCAAAATGTGTATAAATTGGGGCTAGCACCCTTGAATAATACAGTGTGAAGAATTCTGAAGTGCAATACAAATCCAGCTGCTGTCTTTAATTTCAAGCTCTTACTTCACTGAGGAAATGAAGTACCTTGTTCTGATAGACCTTAAATTTTGGGGATTGTGCATGCTTCAAGCAGATAGTTAGTCCTCCAATTGTATGAAGTATGATTATGAGGACCACCCTGAATTACAACCATAAAATCAACAATATTAATTTGACATTTCAGAGACTGCAAATAATTTGACATTTCTTTCTGGCTGATAAAGTAGTTCTTCTATATATATGAATCGAGTAATTTTCTCAAACGTAAACACAATTTAGGTAACCAACTTGAATTTTTAAGAGCATGTGGGGTGGATTGGCACGACAGAACATATCCATTGTATAAAGAAAACAAAGGACATTCTGGTTGGTAAAAACATGTTCCATTTTTGCATTCCTTTACGGCTAGTCGGGTTTAAGATTTTAAAGATGCATAGGAATTAAGTATGTCTGTGAATAAAAAGCCTAAGAATAATTTTATGGTAACAAATTAGTTTTGTATTTAATTTATAAAATTAATCATGGATATCTCTATAAATTTTTTACAGATTAATTAATAAACAACAAATTTAATTCAAAATTTTGAGCAAAATTAATAATTTAACTATCAAATAATAATATTGATTGAATTATTAATTATAAGAATTTGCAAGATGAGTAATTTATAATTAAAGTTACTTAATTATATAGATGTATCAATTTGATGAATTAATTAATAAAACAACCAAAATCAGTTAAAAAAAATAAATATAACATTTTGTGATTAAAAAATAATGAATTATAAACCATCGATGATAAACTAATTATAATTATTAAAAATAATCTCATAAAATATTAGTCATAATTATAAAACCAATTAAATTACAAAGCAGAATCGATGAAGAACATCACATACTTGCATTCTTCCTAATGACTGCAGTTTACCCACGAAAGAAGTGACACTTGTTTAGACAAGAGAACTCTTCTTTTCCCGAGAATGATTAAATGGTTGGGCTATAAAAAACAGATGAATAATAATCTTCAAAAATCTTTCAAATTTGCTAAGAAAAATTAGGGCACCAATTGACTGAAAAAACAAAAAGAGACATGTGAAATATGCAAGAGAAGAGAGGAATTGGGTGCACAAAAATAGGAACAAAGACAGACGAGATTTGGTATATAGGGTAGAAATGGCCTCCCAAAGAAATACTAGACCCCAACATTATATTGAATTGTGCAGCCACATACAACATTATGAGACTCACCATGTACCAAGAGGATTAGACGTCGCCAGTGGTTACTAGTGTGGAGCTTGCGTCGGTCATAGGCAGAGAGACGACGAGGTTGAAGTTAGGCTTGAGAGAAGCACAATAGAAGGGGAGGGATTCAGAAACAATAGGAGTCTGAAAAATGTTAAAAGGAAATAGGGAAAAGTGTTGGGAATCAAAATTTTGAGCGACAACATAAAAATGTAATGAAAAGTAGTGGTGCTTCCATTCAATATAGCAACCCCTAACTCAACAACCAAATAGTGCTACTACCTATAGATGAAATTCTACATTATGAATATGGGAAGCCAATTTGAATTTGAGAAGAAACTCAAACGAATGATTACTTTTAAGTTATATTAATATATGAAATTTTTCTATCACCAATAGCTTCTGCAAGAACATGAGCCTTTCTTAAAATGATGGAACCTACTCGAGTCTCTCAATATGATCTCATGGTCAATAATCATGGAAATGTAGGTTAAGGCACTGTGGCAATCGCCGCAAATGCGCAAGTTCTTGTTTATTCGAATGGGCTGCCCTGGAGCTGATGTTAAAATCCCATATGCAACAGCCAACTTCTCACTATGCTCAAACAAGAGATCACCTTTCTCTTCATCGTCAACATCATGAAGAGCAAAGCTCGTTTGAGGAACATATCCGATGTCTTTGATCCGTTTAATCAACTCAGAGAGAAGGTTGTATATTTGGTCTGATTCTGGATGACTTCTATCACCCACAAAGAAGGTTGTAGTGCTTTTCTTCCCTTGTATCCAACTACATCCCGGTCTCTTCTTGATCCCCGTATGCTTCATCAATGACCTGATTCTAGCTACGTCTTTCCAACGTCGTGCATTTGCATACAAGTTCGAAAGCAATGTGTACGAACCATCATTCTCTGCCCCTAACTCTATCAATTTGCTTGCTGCATATTCCCCGAGCTCAATATTCGAATGGATTCTGCTAGCACTTAGTAGTGCCACCCATACAACTGCAGTCGGCTCCATTGGCATGCTTTTAATGAGTCCCATTGCATCCTTAAGACGACCTGCACGGCCCAAGAGATCAACCATACATGCATAATGTTCTGCTCCAGGGGTAACCCCAAAGCACTTGATCATACCATTGAAGTAGTTCACGCCTTGATCCACCATTCCAGAATGGCTACAAGCATATAAAACAACAAGAAAGGTAATGCCATCAACTACAAAACCCGCTTGCCGCATTTGATCAAAAACATGCAAAGCTTCTTCACCACAACCGTGAATGCCATACCCCGTCATCAAAGAAGTCCAAGAAATGGAATTCCGTACTTTCATGTTGTCAAACACAGCCCGAGCAGCATCAATATCCCCCGATTTGGAATACATATCAATGAGGCAATTGGCTACATATAAAACCTCAGACTCATTTTCATGGCGCAAAGCATAGGCGTGGAGTTGTCTTCCAAGCCTTAATGCACCCAAACGCGCACAAGCCATCAATGCGCATGATAAAGTAAAGGCATTAGGCTTTAAAGAGGTCTCCTGTTTAAATATTTGAGCAAAAAGTTCCAATGCATCATTGGCTTCCCCATGCTGAGCATACCCACCAATCATCACAGTCCAAGTCACCACATCCTTGTCTTTTCCTGCTATCAAGTCAAAAATGTTGCGAGCAACTCTGTAGCTTTGGCATTTAGCATACATATCAATTAGACCATTGAGAACCATCAAGTCATCCCCTGGATCTCTCCAATCCAAGTTGAGAATGTTTTTTATGGCATACGCATGTGTTTGCTTTCCATGAAGCAATGCTCCCACAGAAGCACAACCTGAAAGAAGAGACACAAGAGTAACAACATTGGGCTCCAAACCACAAAGCTGCATTTGTCTAAATACATTAAGGGCTTCAAAACCATGCCCCCTTTGAGAGTACCCAGCAATTACAGCACTCCACGTTACAACATCTAACGCAATATCTTCCTCTTGCATCCTCTTAAACAAGGAGAGAGCACTATCAAAGCTACCGATCTGAGAATACCCAGTGACCATAGCATTCCAAGAAACCACGTCCTTCTCCTTCATCCGCTCAAACACCTTGTTCGCCTCATTCATCTTCGAGCATTTGGCATACATATCCACGAGAGCATTGCCTACAAATACATCATCCACCAATCCACTTCGTATTGAAAATCCATGTACCTGCTTACCATGTTGAGGTGCAAATGCTGACGCACAAGCAGGAAGAATATTCACAAGCGTAATTGCATCTGGGCGAAGTTTAAAACTGTAGTGGTTAGCCATTCGAAAAGCAATTCTAAGGGCAGTTTTTGACTCCCTACCTTGTACATAAGCAGCAAGAATTGAGTTCCAAGACACAATGTCCTCTATCTTTCTTTCAAGCACCTCATCAAACACTTGACGTGCATCACCCAATGCCCCACATCGCCCGTACATAGCCACAAGTGAATTACAAATAAATACGTTCGATTCGAACCCATTTGCACAAACTATGGCGTGAACTGAAGCACCACATCGAAACGACGGTATCTCACCACAGGCCTTGAGAACGAAAGGAAAGGTGTAATGGTCAGGCAACCACCCGAGCCTCTGCATCTGACAATAAAAACCCAATGTATCATCAAGGAAACCAAGTCTCACAGAACGTCGAATCAGTGCATTCCACCAAAAAACAGTGGAATGTGACGGAATGAGACGTTGGAGGAGTGTTACAGCTTCTACAAAAGCACCACACTCAATGTAGGCGCCAACGGCATAGCTGATTATCTCCGTGAAGCCATTGACAAAAATTTGCTGGTGAGCAAGCTTCGCATTGATCAAGGTCTTGCATTGTTTCAAGATGGAGATGAAGGGAATGGTGGGAGGAGAAATTGTAGAGGTAGAATAGAATTGAACTGAAGTGCTGAGGACTCGATTAAGATATGAACCACAATAGTGATGTATCATAACAATGAAGATTGAAAAAGAAAAAGAAAACTAGAAATGCCGCCTTTTAATAATGGCGACACAACAATCCTATATAAGATAGGAAATAACGATTAAGAGCACTTTGAAACTGGATGGATTGGTGTTGGTGAAACAATGGCAGTGAGAAGAAAGAAGGAAAGAGGTACTGTTAGAGTGGACCATACGAAAATGCGTAGGCTTACAAAAGAAAAAAATGCTCCTTCTGTCAACCTCCCATTTCTACGCAAAGTTCTTCAGAAGCCTAAAGGTTCTTTCTCATTTTGTTTGAAAAATGCCAAAGAACGAAGAAAGAGAAAAGGAAAAAAATAACTCAAGAAAATGGATAAGAATTGTATTTGAAGTGAATCAGTCCTACAGTCACAGCAAGTCGTAGTACACCAGTGTAACAAGCAAAGCCACAAGCATCCCAACTATAACCCTACAACGAAGCAAATCAAACCACACTCAATTAATAAGCCAAATTAACGAACAGTGCAAATTGAACAAAATATTAGCAAGTAAAATACAAAATTGAGTTGTGCAATTACGTGTATGTCTATTTTGTTCATAAAATTCAGTTCTATCCAAAATTATAAAACAAATTACGAAAGATTTCATAAGGCACGTTAACAAACAATGCAAATTGAACAAAATATTAATAAGTAAAATACAAATTTTAGCAGTGAAATTAAATGCGTATGTCTATTTTGTTCATAAGTTTGTAAATTTTCAGTTCTATCCAGAATTACAAAACAAATTACACAAGATTTCATTTACTCATTTACAAAGTATTCACATTGTAACGTCTCTTAACTTAACTTACTGGGGCATTACTCCACACATGCTAAACTTCTTTTGAAATCACTTGAGAAAAGACGTGATGAGAAATATTTTTCCATTAAATACTAAAAACTTTATAACTGGGATCCCATTGAAAAACTAGTAAAACATTAAACTTTGCAAAATAATTTATAAAGTTGCTAGTTGGAAACTTCAACGACTGTACAGAAATAAAAATTTAAGATAAAACATGGACAAAAGCAGAAGACAACGACTCTAGTCCTGTGGCACCATCAGTAGACAACCTTGTTATGCAGCTTATAGAATCCTGAAAAAGAAAAGATTTTGAAAATGGAGAGTATTAAAAATACTCAGTAAGAGACCCACTATTGGGTTCAGGATATGCGCAAATACATGCAACATGACTAGGTTTTCATGGTTGTGGTGGGACCTAAACTTCCTTTCTATAGTTTCCTCTCTCATGTCCAAATATATATATTTGGATGTACAACACTTTCGTACCCATAGTACTATATACATCATTTTCATAGACATATAACCCA
Source organism: Benincasa hispida (assembly GCF_009727055.1). NCBI lineage: Eukaryota > Viridiplantae > Streptophyta > Magnoliopsida > Cucurbitales > Cucurbitaceae > Benincasa > Benincasa hispida. The sequence goes on from NC_052354.1 coordinate 27,844,037, forward strand.
CTAGACATGCATCACTTTCACACCCTACGGCTAACTGGCTGGTTAAGTATGCATCATTTTCAAACATACCAACCCAAGTAAATCACTTTTATGCACTAGAGCCACTAAACATGCACTTCTCTCATGTAGTTAACGCATGAAGGAAAAATGAAGGAAATTAACTTAAATGAACATTCACACATGCATGAGGTCCCACATAGAAAATCAGTTTCACAATGTGTGAAACATAACATATCGTTCATCCAAAATTACATCTATCTTCACATCCATGACACACATAACATGACATTCAAATTCATAAAATTTAAAATACATGGATCATGATTCATGACTAACATAAAATAAACAACCAATCTTGCCTTTAAGGCATTCATACAGTAAGATCTCTTACCTCACATTAATTTCCAATTCCCACAAAATAAAATTTTCCTCAGCTTAGGGAACCTCGATCAAAGTTCTAAACCATAGATTTAAATTAGCTCCGACTTTTAGGTCCTAAACTGCATCAAAAAAATCATCTTCAAATACTTAAACAACTTACCCAAGTCGCTCTTTGATCCCGCTCCGCTTCAAACCCCCCAATAATAAATCGGAACCGCATTACAGCAATATAAGTGAATCCAACAACGGTTTTAAAGCCTTGATTCTTACCAAAATTACCCAATACGTAACGCTGGACAGCAAGATAAAGTCCTCCAAATCTTTAATCTAACGACACATTGTGGGTAAATCAAATGCAGGCAAAACAGAATGTGGGTGTTTGCAAAATCAACCAATAAAACCCAAAGGAACTCACCCAACTCCAACCACCACTTGGGAACTGGCGGCGGCAGCGGCGGGGTGTGGCAGCGATGGCAGGCAGCTGAAAACAGCGGCGGGATGTGCTGGAGTAGAAGCTAACATGAGGATATAGAGAGAAAAAAACAGAGAGAGAGGGAGAGAACGACGAGAGAAAGAGAACCGACCGGGTATTCCGCTTATCTGCGAGCGGCGGCGTGGAGAAACGGTCGGCAGTGGCGTGAGGGCCGGGCGCCGGCGCTGTTGACGTGAGGGGAAACCGTTGAGAGAGCGTTTGTGAGGGAGAAAGTTGCCGATAGCGGCTGAAGTTGGCTCTTTTCTTTTTTCTTTTTTCTTTTACTGATTTCCTTTAATATGAAAATACCTATTCTTAATTTTAGGAGAATGTTGATCACAATCTCTACTATATATATACTGGGCCATAAGGGGAAAATATTTTCTTTTCTTTTTTTTTCTACGATAAATATCTATATTTTAATCTTTATTTACAGGACGTGACTGTTTGAAGGTATATGTTTTTAAACTATTTTGAACTTCGTTGATAGGACGCAACTGTTCATATGTGTCTTTTAAGTTCATTATGTACAATTTATGTTGACGGACGTACTTGTTTGGGTGGAGATGGTTGTATATCAAACCGATTCATCCATTTGTATATGGATATGATCTATCTATAAACATGTAAATGTTATATGAAAATTTGAAATATCAAAAAATTTGAAAAAACTTATAGAAGTGTATTTAAAAAAAATACAAACTAAATCACTTGCAGTCGGACACATCAATGCATTTTTTCATATTGCTCTCACGAACCTCTTTTCTTTTGATGTTTGACTTCTTTTTTTTGTCTAATTCATTGGAACTTAAGAATTATAACACTTGTATTGTTATGGAGCATCAAAGTTCTACGATAATATTGTATATTGCCCATTATTGTTACATTATTTCAAATGGTATTCAAATTGAAATGCGAGAAAATTCAAAAGGTTATTTATAAGTACGTTCTTTAACTTCCCTCGAAAATCTTATGTTCTTCATCAATTTGTTTACCTTAATATGGTTATATAATTCGTGTTATAAATTTGTTTACTATTTGTCGTCTTCTTTTTAATTGAATGACATCTTAGTTTTTTAAAATATATTTTGAGATTGGTATTGGATTGGAAGAATTGTTAGAATATAGTAAATCAGTCGTAATTATGATGATATCTTGAAAATATATATAAAAAAAAAAAGGAATGAGAAAATGACACGATGAAAACAAAGTTTTTATATAAACAAATATTTAGTAAGAAAAAGAGAGTATTTAGAGAGAGAAATAATTAGAGAAAAAGAACCATTTTAGAGAGAAAGTGAGTAAGAATTAGTGATAAAAAAAAATAAGAAAAAATGTTAGGAGAATAACGTAAAGAATTTGGAATAATAAAAAATTGTGAGAAAATTTTGTAGAGAAAAGTTAGAGATAGTAGACACAAAATTTTACCATAGACTGAGTAAATATAGACCTATAGGATCAATTTTCATTTCAAAATTATTTTTTATAATAAAATATATTGGTGTCTATCTTTTATATATAGTTAAAAATAAATTCTTTTACTACCATTAAAGGTATATAGTCATGAAAATTAAGTTTGGATATTATTTATTTATTACATATTATAAAAATTTTATCTAAAATTAAATTTTATTATTAATCTTTAAATTAAAACTTGATTGTTCTACGTGTAACACGTATAGTTTAATAGTACAGATAAAATGTGGAAGGTTTTGTACGAAAATGTGGATGTCATAGATATTTCTTAATAAATTATAAAAACTAAAAAATGTCTAAATTATTAAATAAAAACTTTATGTCTATTTAATTAACATGTTTATTATTTACATTATATTTATATTAGTGACATTTTGTAACTTATTTTATTATGTTACCCTCAAATCTATGTCAAATCCATAAAAATGTAGAAATATCACAGGAACGCTTGAGCGGAAATTTAATACCATAACTTTAGATGACTTTAGTCAAATATGTACTAAAAGATGTTTTACTCCCAAGTCCCTATTGTTTTCTTTAACCCTTATGCCTTTTTGCTTCATGGAGAATAAGAGGTGGGATTGTCGGCCTAGAAAATATTTTTCTATCACTTTTCACGTGGTACAAGTTTGTTAACCTTAGAAATGGAAATACCTTATTCCTAAACATTGCATATATCATCCATAATCTCACGCATGGGTGAGTTTATCTTTATGTTTTCAATGACTTTTGCCTCTCTTACTTTTGTACTATCATTTTATTTATTTTGTTCCTTTCTTATATTATTTAATTTTTATAAACATGTTTAAATTAAATTTATAATTTAAATATATAATTAATTTTATATGGATGATGATAATAATAATAATATAAATTGTTCTATTATATAAATTAATGGCCCACTTTCACTAATGGCAAAACATAAAATGAAAAATTAAGTCCATAGCCCAACAACTCAAAATTTGCAAAAATGGCAAAATTAACAAGTACATCCCAATTGAAATAGCCAAATGACCAAAATGCCCCTCACAATTAAAATTTTGTGGTTGCATTGATTAACATATGATTATTATTTGATATTTGGTACTTTGTGATTTCTGTATTATTATCATCCAATTGTTATTTGATACCAAGTAGTTTGTGATTACTATCTAATTTCTATGTGATTTATTTTGTGTATTAAGTAGTTTGTGTCTGCAATTTTATTTCTATGAAGTAGTTTGTGATTGATATTTTGGTCGTTATCTAATTGTTATTTGACACTAAGTACTTTGAAATTGTTATTTAATACTAGGTAATTTATGTTTACTATCAAATTACAAATTGAATTCTACCTGTTCATGATTCTACTCGTGAGTGAAGGCACGAAAGTCTTCGTGGGCCACAGTCAAGATATCGAGGTCGAGCAAGGAACAACATATTTAGTGATTGATGGAAATGTTGATTGTTATTACTGTTGATAAACTTGTATGTTACTTCAAGTACTTATTGATTGATATCTGATACATATATCTTATGTCTATTATATTTTTTTTATATGCTTGGAATATAGTGTTTATAAAATGGAACGTGCACAATTTACTTAAAAAAATGGTTACTGAATGAATATTGATTGGTGTTAGGTATACTACTAATACACTTGAAATATTAATTGTTATTAGATATATTGTTGATACACTCATGTACTGTTTTTTTTATTGGTATGTGATATACTTTTGATATACATGGAATATCACACTTATAAGATGAAATATACATGCTTTACTTGAAAATAAGTTACTTTTTTTTTTTAAGTATATTCATTAAAGACCACCTGAAGGTGGTAAAGGAAACAAGTCACCAAGAATTACATCTAAAGGCCAACTATGCCCAAAATCTTCTAAATTGGAAGATTAAAAAAAAAAACAAATTAGCGAACCTAGAAGCATGTCGAGCTACATAGTGAGCAGCTTTGTTACACACACGAGGACAATAGAGAAGGAGATAAAATCCAACCTACTCGCCAAAGTCCAAATTTATTCAACTACGTCTTTGACCTTAGTAAGATCGATCGAGCAGTTGTTAATTAAAATTACCACCTCCTTAGCATCAAATTCAACCATGATAGAGAAAGGGGTAAATCAAAAGAGAGTAAAAAGAGTAAATCCTCGATAATTGCTTGAGCTTCTAGAAACTTGATGGGCCACTCACTGAGAATTTTCTTAAAGTCCATCCTAATAAGAGATCTGAAAGAGTCATGCACAATCCAACCCCACGACCATAGTAGTTATCATTTTTCCAAGAAACATCGATATTTATCTTCTATTCATTTGAATGAGAGGGCTACACGAAACACGAGTCAACATGCTCTCCAATTGACTAGGACAAGGTTCAGAAATCTTAGCTTCTCAGCAACACTCACATCCAAAACCAAAACAACCTTTCTAAGCAAGGCCTCTAATGAAGCTTTTGACCCATTATTCTTGATGGAGTTTTGATAGCTCCAAAGACACCATAGAATTATAATCGCCTTGCTCAACTTCTCTTCGTCGAAGTTTTTAACCATCCAGCTCCAAAGCTTCATAAGATGTCAAAGGGACCTACACAACAGAAAGAAAGTCCTCATTTTAGGAATGAACTCGAGTCAGATACTCTTGGTCAACTTACAGAACCATAGAGCATATAATGCAGACTCTCACTCTTTCCTGCAAAGCAAACACAAGGAGTTGGTATGCTTACCCTTCTTAGATATATTGACATAAAAGGGAACGATGTCTTGAATTATCCTCCAAAGAAAATTCAGTAACAACCTATATAGGTTCTCAACAGACGAAGACGTGATCTATGAAAAATGAATAGACATGGCCAAGTGGTAGGCACTTTTCACGAAAAACAACCTTTAGGGTCACAATTCTAGATAATCTCATCTTTTACAATCACGTGCCCCAATCACATGTTGAGGATGGCTTCAACGTTAAGGGATGAAAAACATCACCTGAAAAGCCCCTCATTCCAACAAACCTTGGCCTAAAAAAGTCTATGGAACAACTTCCCCACCAACTGACCATATCATAGCATAAGGGTGAAATTTCCTTTGCTGCCAATTCATGATTCATCACCCACTTTCCACCTAAATCCCTTCTTGAACAAATCTCTATCCTAAATAATGCTCTTCCACGTATATAAGGGGTTAGAGCGCATTTGGACCCTCAAGAAATCATCGTCTTTAAAGTAATGAGTGCGAAGAACTTTAGCAAGGAGACTTTTTCGATGTTTCAGAATGAGCCAGCTAACTTTAGCGAGCTTGGCTTGGTTGAAAAAGGTAAGATCGTGAAACCCGAGCCCGCCCATTTCTTTTCTATAGCATAACTTCTTCCAACTTTTCCAATGGCACTTCTGCTTGCCCTCAAATGAACCCCACCAGAAGCGAACGTATAACTTGTTGATCTCATCGCGAGTCTTTCAAGGGAGCTTGAAGCAACTCATGGTATTGTTAAGAATGACCTGACTGATATATTTGATCAAGATCTCTATCCCCCCATCGAGAATAAATTTTCCTTCCACTCTTGCAATATCTTCTACGATCTTTCTCTGATTTTCTTAAACAACATGTGTCTATTCCTTCCAGACTGGGAAGGCATTCCCAAATATTCCCCAAAATTGGGCACAACCTTAATACCTAGAATATTGCAGAACTGCTTGGATCTCTCGGGGCCAAAATTCTTGTTAACCATAAAGTTCGATTGGTTAAAGTTTATTGTTTTCCCGACGGCTACTTCATAGTTCGTAATCAACCTTTTGATTATCTCGCAATCCTCTAGTAGCTCTACAAAAGATAAGACTGACATCAACAAAGAATAGATGGCTCAAAGATAGAAAATGATGATTTAAATAAATTCCATGAAAGGTTGAAAGAGATTCCTCCCTATTAAGAATAGTGGTGAGACCTTCAGCACACAGACGGAAGAGATAGGGCAATAGAGGATCCCCTTGTCTCAACCCTCTATATGGCACAAACTCTCTTTGGGGAAAATCATCAATGATGATGGAATATATTACTAATTTGATGCACTGCATCACTTTTGCAATCCATTTGTCATCAAAACTCTTGAATTTCATTATCTTTCTCAAGAAGGTCCATTCAACTTTGTCACAGGCTTTACTCATATCAATTTTCAGCAGAACAAAATCCTCATTTCCTTTTCTTTTGTTATTTAAAGCATGGATACATTTAAACCCAATAATCACATTTTCAGTACACAAAGCTAGACTCGTGGTAAAAGGGTTTACCTAAAGAGAATGGGTAGACTACAAAAAAACTTTCTCTCCGGTTGCCATGATCAAGTCTATTAGAATACTCTTATCCATTTCAGCTTATTATGATTATGAGATCTGGCAAATGGACGTTAAGACAGCCTTTCTGAATGGTTATCTGGAAGATAGTGTCTATATGTCTCAACCAAAGGGGTTTATAGAACAGGGTCAAGAGCAAAAGGTTTGTAAGCTTAAATGGTATATTTATTGGTTGAAACAAGCATCTACATCCTGGAATATGAGATTTGATGCTTCAATCAAATCTTATGGCTTTGAACAGAATGTTGACGAACCTTGTGTTTATAGGAAGATTGTCAACAAAACTGTAGCCTTTTTGGTTTAATATGTTGATGATATTCTACTCGTTGGAAAAAGTATAACTCCTAGCTGACATTAAGAGATGGCTGGCATCACAATTTCAAATGAAGGATTTGAGAGATGCGCAGTATGTTCTTGGGATCCAAATATTTCGGAATCATAAGAATAGAACGCTAGCATTATCTCAAACATCTTATATAGACAAGATGTTGTCTAGATATAAAATGCAAAATTTTAATAGAGGTATGTTACCTTTCAGGCATGGAATTTATTTGTCTAAAGAACAATGTCCTAAGACACCTCAAGAGGTTGAGGTTATGAAATGAATTCTCTATGCATCAACAGTTCGAAGTGTAATGTATGTCATGTTGTATACATGCCCCAACATATGCTATGTAGTTGGAATAGTCAGCATTTATTAATCCAATCCTAGATATGATCATTGGACTGCTGTTAAGAGTATCCTCAAGTATCTTCAGAGAACGAGGGACTATATGCTCATGTATAGTGTTAAGCATCTGATCCTTATATAATACACTGATTCTGATTTTCAGACCAATGTGGATTTGAGGAAATCAACTTCAGGATCAGTATTCACTCTAAATGGAGGAGCTATAGTATGAAAAAGTATAAAATAAAGTTGTATTGCTGACTCCACCATGGAAACAGAGTATGTAGCTACATGTGAAGCACCAAAAAAGTAGTATGGCTTAGAAAGTTCTTGACTGATTTGGAAGTGGTTTCAAATATGCACCTGTCGATCATCCTCTATTGTGATAACAGTGGAGCAGTTGCAAATTCCAAAGAACCAAAAAGCCATAAGCGCGGAAAGCACATCAAGTGCAAATACCATCTCATCAGGGAGATCATACACCAAAGAGACGTGATCGCCACGCAGATAGCCTCAGTTGATCCTTTTACGAAGGCCCTCCCTGCTAAAATGTTCAATGGTCACCTAGTGGGACTAGGACTATGAGATAGATAAATCTAGGGCAAGTGGACGAATTATTGGGTATCTGATGCCCTAGTTTATTGTATTTATTTTCTCATACTCAACGTTGTATATATTTGTATATATGTAAACCCACTGGAGTTTTAGTCCAAGTGGGAGTTTGTTGGGTTGTATATCCTGTAAGATTAAATATATTTTATTTGCAATAAAGATGTTATTGAAGTTTTATTCAATAAAACTATTATTGAATATATAAATTGTATTAAATCCAATAAACTAATATCCACGGCTATTACATGAGTACATGGACTTTATGTGGAGACATAAAAGTGGATCAAGTTCGAGTAGATAGCCAAGACGGTCTATAAGTATATGGATAAGGTTGGGTACCTTATTCTAGAAACACTATCAGATACGACTCACTTTGTATTTAGTACAAGCGATGTGATCCTGAATCGTCCATGTGGTGACATGCAAGTGGAGGCGTCCTATGCAAAGAGTTTGTATAAGATCGGACCAAGAAATAAGTCACTCTTATTTTATAACATTGTTTACTGATCAAGACTGACTATTTCAAAGTGATGACCTAGGTAACTTGACCTTAATCCTGAGATAACTATGAATTTCCTGTTTATATGGGATTATCCTTAGATTTGCATGGGTGAGGCTTGGCTCAACAGTGCTAGCTCAATAAGCTTCCCATTGAAAGAACTCTATTTACAGAGAACCTTTAAGCGGAAGCAGATCGTCCAATCCCATTTTGATTGAACGTATACATTTACGTCATACAAGAACAAATTATGCATAAAACTTAAAATATAGCATGCTTTTGAAATAAAAACAAAGTATAGAGATTATACCTTTCAAGAACCATTCTTCAAGATAATCCCTCAATCGTACTCGTTCACGAACGCATCAAACAAGTCACGAACTTCCTCAAACAGCAGCAAGCAGCAACTCGATCCTCGAACCAACAAGGACACTACAACTTAGTGACCTTGGTATTCTCGGTGTGAGAACCCATGAATGGTAGACTCTGACTAATTTTGGTTAGAGGGGAAGTTTAGAGTTTGGAGGAGGAAGACGATTGATTAGAAACAAGGCTATCGTATAGCAAAAACTCTTGATCGTTTAGAAAGACAAGTCTATCGCATAAGCTCTGAAGAACAATCGTGTAGATACTCGATCGTGTATACTCGTCTATCTTTCACTTGTTCTCAGAATAATAAAATCAATTTCATTTATTCTAATTTTCCATAAAACTAAATAACAACCCACTAAGGATGGTTATAGAGGAAAATGGTTAATTATCAAATAATTAGTAAATTATAAATAAATATGTTAACTAACTTATCATGTTATGTTTATAACCTATAATTTTAATATTGCATCATATACAATATATAAACCATAGTTCTTTTACTCTATTTTATGGCATTTAATATAAATCATACTTATATTAAATTTAATAACTATGAATCTTATTCATAAAAAATATGTTTGAATGATATTCAAATATTAGTTCCTCCAATTAAACAATAATGTATCAAATACATTATGTCAATTATATTAATTTAATTATATCATATATAATCAAATTCCCTCTTATTAATTTGAACATTTCAAATTAACCCAAAAACTGATTCTCAACTTAAATCCATTGAGCTACCAAAGGGACCTTATAGACCTGTAGCTTGAAGCTCCAACGGTAGATGAATAACTGATTAAACTCTTTAATCACATTATCCATCATCCGTTAACTAACGAGCACTCCACTAAAGAACAGCTAAAGACCGACAGCTGCACTCTTCGCACTACAGATATATTTCTATGTTCATTGGATATAACCAACCAACAGTACGATGACCTTTCACAAATTGCTCATAAGTACAGTTAGGCCAAATTACTGTTTTTCCCCTATAATTACATCTAACTTCTTAAGTACCATGATCCTTCTAATGAACAATAGATCATAGTCCCACTATGACTGAACCCCTCTCTGGCCAAGAGAGGGTGTGGCACCACATTATTCAAAACTTGGAATCGGCCCTTAAGGGAGCAATTTATCTACTTATCCTTGCTTCGGGGAGGGAGTGAATTCCATCATGTATAGCTGAGTTTCCAGCTCCCCAATCAGACGAATCCCCAAAATGGTAGACTTGTTGAGTCGGCGATCTGGCCACTCTCACCTATACAAATCAAGAGATCGCTCTCATAGGCAGGAGTTCGCAACTCACTCAGGATTAAGGTCATGTTACCTATGGACATCTTAGTGAAATGAAAGTCTCTATTATTAATGGCGTTATATAATGAGACCAAACATTTCGTGTTTCGATCTTATACAAACTCCTTTGTATAGAATATCCCCGCTCGCATGTCTAATACATGAATGATCAGGATCAAATCATTTGTAGCACTTTACAACATTTATAACACCTACAAATGAGCCATTCTCGTAGTGTCACAAGGATAAGGTATCCAACCTTATCCATATACTACAGACCATTTAGGTTATCACTTAAACACGGTCCACTTGTATGTCTCTACATACATGTTTAAGTTACAACGATAACCATGGATCTTAGTTTATTGGTTTGTGGTTAAGCAACTAAAATTTCATAGACAGAAGTGAATAAAATATCATATATTATCAATCACTGAAATGTTTGTTCATACAAGTGTTTACAAATCATAGAACCCTACAAGATTTAGGGCATCAACCCCAACACCCATTTCAGGGGTAAGACCGGGTAGATAGTTGGGGACATAGGGTGCAAGACGAAATTCATTCCTACCCGCTTTTAGGGATAGTAGAGAGGTTTTTTTTCCTTAAGTGCTAACTCCGGGTCTTGAACAATGGGCCCCACCCTCTCATTGGCCCGAAAAGGATTCGATTTGGTGATTGGATCACAAACCATTATTCATTAGAGGAACAGTAGGATTTAAGGAACAAGATGTAATCTCGAGGGTAAAATAGCTTTTGATTCAGTTGTTATTTCGAACAACCTGTGAATGGTTGATTTACTAATTATGGTCATATCGAGTAGCAAAAAATATGTCTACAGTGAGGGGAGTGCAACTAATGGGCTTTAGTGGAGTGACAGGTAGTTAACAAATGTTGATTAATTCGGTTTAAAAAGCTTAGCCAATTAATCTCGGATCATTGGAGTCCATGATCTGTAAGTCCATTAGGTCCCTCTACTAGCTCATAAAAGGATTAAACCTTAGAATAACGTGTTGAGAGAATTTGAAATGTTCAAGTTCGAATTAGGGTTTGAATTATTATATTTAATATGATTAACGTTTAATTAGTGAATTAAACAATTTTGGAGAGTTGATAACATTTAAATAAGATTTAAATATTGATAACATTAATAGGGATTCATATTTGAGTTAGGTGTATTATTAATTTAATATTTGATATTAAATTATGTAATTAATTGTTTACTTATTTATTTTAAATTAGTTTTAGGGTGATCACAATTGATAGCATTGTTAGGAATAATAACCAAGTGTATAACATCATTTTAAAAAAAAATTGCAAATATAACCAAGTCTATCAGCAATAGACTTCTATCATTGATAGACTCTTACCAGTGATATGGTCTATCACTGATAGACTCCTACCAATAATATGATCTATCACTGATAGACTATTTTAATTTGGTCATATTTGTATTTTTTTACATTATGTTATATCTGCTAATACTTTAGGTCTAATGTCTATATTTGCAACTATTCCTTAATTTTATTATAAATAGAATTTATGAAATTCAAACATAAAATTAATTTTTAATTAAATTAATTTAATAATGATAAATAAGTAAATTTTAGATTTTGTTTTTAATTGAAAATTAGTTTTAAATTTACAAGTGGTTTTAAAATAGAAAAAATGGGATAAAGTCACTATGATATACACCTAATTCCACTTTGTTAGTGGAATTTTACGTGTCTTCCTATGGTTTAATTAAATTTGCATGACTTGTGGTATAAATAATAATGTCTAATTATTTTCAAGAATTGATGGAAATAAAAATATAGGAAGAGGGATTTCAGTTTTTCTGAAAATTTTCCAGAAAATTCAAAAAAACTCTCCAACTCCAAATTGACCTTCAATTCATCTCAATTTGAGTTCCACCACTCATTTTAAAACCTGAGATTAGTAGAAAAGGCTCTTGTGATGGTCTACTGCAGAGAAAAAAGAAGAAATTTGTGGTGGTCCAAAGTAATTGGAAGGATTCATCAAAGGTATTCACTTGAAACCCTAATATGTTGAAAACTATGAATATGCATGATGTTTAACTAAAATTGATTGAATTAGAGTCCTTAATGGTCATTGCTTCCGTTAATTGCATGCTAACTCTATCATCTCACACAACTTATAGTTTTAATTCAATTAATTTAATTAAATCAAAACAAATTAATAATTAATTAATTCTCCAATAGATTAATTATCAAATATTTAATTTAACCTATGAATATTCAATTGTATTTCTCTCATAACGTATAGTTTTAATGTTCACATAATACAAATTAATAACCTATAGTTTTAATATGAATCTAATTCATATTAAATTTGAAGGATCCACATTGAAGGCACCCTTGAGCGAAAGCGAATCTCCCAAATCCCAATTCTTTCGAATTGAATATTTCTATAGAGAAGAAAAAAAGATGATGCATTTAATAAAAAATATATATATATATATATATAGCATGCTAAAAATAAATAAAAGTTTAGGGTTTCATAAATTCTTACCTTTGAAGACGATCTTTAATGAATCATTCGAACACCACCACGACGGCAACCTCGGTATTCTCTGGTGAAAATCCAGGAGGAGTGAGAGCTCTGGTGATTTTGGAGGTTTGAGGAAAGGAGAGAAAAAATGAGAGGATGAGAGGAAAGCACAAAAAAATCACATACACCTCTCTGTATTTTTCCAACTTATTTGCAAGAATAAGACGATCCAAATTAGAAAAACCTATTTCCACTTACGTGAAAATGGGGAGAGAAAGAAGGGGGAGGGAGTTTCCCTCCCATTAATAATTAAATATATATATTAGCATGATAACTACCTTATCATATAATATATATTAAACTATATGTTATATCAAATATAACATATAACCTATAGTTTTAATATTGTATCATATACAATATAACTTATAGTTTCTTTTCTCTAACTAATGACATTTAATATAAATCACATTTATATTAAGTTTAATAATATGAATCCAAATCATAAAATTAATATTTGAATCATATTCAAATATTTATTTCCTCTTAAATGAACTTTATATTATAATGTATCAAATACATTATAACAATTATATCATATATAATTAATTTAACTTAATTATATCATATATAATTAATTTTCTCAATTAATTTGAAAAAATCACATTAATCTAAAAACCGATTCTCGTTAAATTTCGTTGAGCTACCGAAGGAACCTCATGGCCCTATAGCTTGAAGCTCCAATGGTACGTGAATAATTGACTAAACTCTTTAATCACATTATCCACCATCCGTAAACTGCCGAGCACTCCACTAAAGACCGATAGCTGCACTCTTCGCACTACAGATATATTTATGTGTCCATTTGATATAACCAATAAACAGTATGTTGATCATTCACAAATTACTCGTAAGTACAACTAGGCTAAAATTACCATTTTGTCCTGTAGTTACATCTAACTCATTAAGTTCCACTGATCCCTCTAATGAACAATAGATCATAGTCCAACTATGATCAAACCCTTCTCGGGCCAAGAGAGGGTGTGGCGCCATATTGTTCAAGCCCCGGAATCAGCCTTTAAGAGAACAATTTATCTACTTGCCTCGACAATGGGGAATGAGAGAATTCCATCTTGTGTAGTTGTGTTCCTAGCTCCCCAATCAACTGAATCCCCAAAATGGTAGACTCGTTGAGTTGGCGATCTGGCCACTCTCACCCATACAAATCAAATAACTGCTCTCATAGGCAGAAGTTTACAACTCACTTAGGATTCAGGTCATGTTACCTATGGTCATCCTGGTGAAATGTAAGTCTCTATTATGAACGACGTTATTTAATGAGGCTAAATATTTTGTTGTTCAATCTTATACAAACTCCTTTGTATAGAATATCCCCACTCACATGACCCCACATGAATGATCAAGATTAGATCATTTGTAGTACTTTACAACAATTGTAACATCTACAAAACGAGTCATACTCATAGTGTCACCAGGATAAGGTATCCAACCTTATCCATCTACTACAGACCAGTTAGGTTATCACTTAAAACATGATCTACCAGTATGTCTCTACATACATGTTTAAGTTACAAGATAACCTTAGATGTTAGTTTATTGGTTTGTGATTAATGCAACTAACTTTGAAATAAAACATCAAATATTTTATTACATAAATAAAATGTTTGTACATTACAATTACAAACTATAGGACCTACGAGATTTAGGGCATCAACCCCAATAAAATTAATATTTGAAATCCTTCAACTATTTAATTCTCTTGCAAATTAATTTTAAATCACAACCAAAACTAAATTTATATTATAAAGTGTAATTAAAATATAAACTTTATATTATAATGTATCATCATACATTATATTTTTCCCCAAATGAATTTAAACATTTTAAACTCTATTCAAGACATAGTTACCTCAATTCCTATTACAAGCTAGGAAGGGACCTCATGGACCCACAAATCAGAAGCTCTAACGATATGAGATTAATTGGCTAAACTCATTAACTACATTAATCAATATTCCTTAACTATGAGTACACTCCATTAAAGACCCACAGCTGCACTCTTCTCACTGTATATATATTTCTGTGTCTACCGATATAGACCAATAACAATAATTTAGTCTTTCACGAGTGTTCGTAACACCAGCTGGGTCAATTTATCATTTAACCCCTAGGTTACCTCTGTATTCTTAAGTACCGGTGTTCCTCTAATTAACAACTTGTTTATGGTCCAACCATTAAACAGAAACCTCTCCCGGGCCAATGAGAGGGTAGGGCTCTTTGTTCAAGTCCCAGAGACACCACTTAAGGGAACACTCATCTACTTTCCCTAGAGTCGAGAAGAAGTGAAATCTATCTTGTATTATTATGTTCCCAACTCATTACTCAGTCTTGTCCCCCAAATGGTAAGTATATTGAGTTGGCAAACTGGCCACTCTCACTCATACAAATCAAAGGATAATTCCTCGTGAATAGGAGTTTATAATAGACTTAGGATTAAGACTAAGTTGCCTAAGTCATCCTATTGAAATAAAACCTAACTAGTCAACAAAGTTACATCTAGTGGTTACTATTTCGCGATATGATCTTATGCAAACTCATTACATAGGATACCCCCACTCGCATGTCACCTACAAGAACACGTTGGATCATTGATTTGTATCAAATATAAAGTGGGTTGTATCCATAGTGTCACCAGGATAAGGTACCTAACTTTATCCTTATACTATAGACCCTTTCGACTGTATCTTGAACATCAATCCCTGTATGTCTCCACATACAGTTCAAGACTCGTAAAACAGTCTAGGATGTGAATCTATTGGATTCAGGGTTATTAAGACAAAACGCATACAACATAATCAATAACACTTATTGACATCGATAACTATTTATTGATAACAGTCAATGATTTACATTTGTTATCTATGAGTTTTAGGGCATAAAAACCTTTTTTTGCCCAAACACACATGCATGCGTGCGCGCACATACACATACACAAAAAAACAAACTCTTCCTTCAATGTTGATCTACTCCAACAGGGCTTCTTTACTATAACTCTTGGCAAGGGTCACCTAGTGGGAGTCTTTGAGAAAGAGGGAAATTTGGACAAAGGAGTAAAATCTGAGTTATGAAGAACTTCTTTGGTTTCTAGAGAGTACGCAAAAACACTTTTCCATGTAAAAAGCATAAGAATGAGACACGTTCTTTCTTTACCTAATAACCCTTTAAGTAGGGTTAATAGGTTTTAATTAAAATATTTATTTATTTAAATATCTTATATTAAAATAAATAACTATTTGAATCATATTCAAATACTAATTTATATCTTATTCTATAGTTTTAATATGAGTCTTGTTCATATTAATTTATTATTTAAATCATATTCAAATACATTAATCTTCCCCTATATAAGTCTAATTTGAATCACGTTCATAATTACTATATAATAATGTTTCTATCTATACTACATATTATATTAACTGTATCTAATACAATAAATAGATTTCCCAAAAACCAATTTGAACATTTCATAATATTCTTTCAATACTTTGATCCTTATTCATTTGTTATGAGTTAGCAATGGAATCTTATGGACCTAAAAATATCAACTCAAATGATTTGGGATTAATTAATTAAACTCCATAACTAATTAACCTTCATTAATTAACTATGGAGCAAACCACTATAGACAATAGTTGCAGTCTTATGCACTGTAAGACAAGTTGTGTCCATGGATATAATCACTACATGTAAGTTGATCCTTCACGAGTTGTTCGTAATTACACCTAAGTTAAATGTCCATTTTACCCATGTAATCATCCTTGCTTACCCTATATGTGAAGGAATGAATTCTATATTGTGAAATTACATTTTCAAGTCCCCAAAATGGCATGCATATTCAATTGGCAATTTGGACCACTCTCACCCATGCAAATCAAAAGACGAGTACTCACGGCAAGAGTTTTTAACTCACTCAAGATTAATATCAAATTACATATAACCATCCTATGAAATATTAATCTCTTCAATTAACGGATTTACAAAGAGAGATTAATTATTTTGCAGTCCAGTCTTATACAAACTCTTTGTATAGAATACACCTACTCACATATCTTCACATGAACGACTAATGACAAAGTAGGTCGTATCTATGGTGTCACCAAGATAAGGCACCCAACATTATCCATATACTATAGACCCTTTACATTATTACTTGAACATGATCCACATATATGTCGACCATATGTAGCTCTAGAATGGAACCATTTCGTATTCCTATCTTCCCACTTGAGCCCGTCCTTATGCGAATGAACCTTCTAATACACCTCTTCCTCATCTAGGAGGCTATCCAGTTCTTTTTCAACAATTGCATCTTTCCTATACTTATTAGGACCCATACTCCTCTAGATTTGCTAAATATTTAGCTTTCCTAGAAATGGCCCCTTTGATTGACCCCTGCAGCTTTTCAAAGTTTTACTTGTTCATTTTTGACAAATAAGAAAAGATAAGCCTTTCAAAAGAACTGACATTTCTGCCATTGTTCGTTGTTTGCCACAATTCTTTTGTAGTCTTCGAATTTTATCCAAAAAGCTTCAAATTTTACAACATCCTTATTTCTTCTTTGTTCCTTGGATAAACGATCCTCCGTTATAATTACTCTGATCAATTTGTGGTCAGAGGAGTGGAAACTTAAATGATATATTAGAATCTTCCTAACTTTGTTAATTAGGAGGTTACTGACCAGAAATCTGCCAAGTCTTTCCTCAATTAAGTTCTCTCTCTGCTTATCTTCTCCAAGTAAACTATTTTCCCACTGAACTCAGAATCAATCAGATTGCAATTATTAATGACTTCACATAAATTGTTAACTAAATTTGGGAACCTAGCATCATTCCATTTTTCTCATCCATCGATATAATTTCGTTAAAATCTCCCTCAAGAATTAAAGGAAGATTATCACTGTTTCAAAGTCTCCTAAGAAGTTCCCAGGACTCTTTGCGCTTCTCAAGTCTAAAATTGCCATAGAAACCTATGAATCTCCAACACCAATCCTCACCTTTTACGACAACATCGATATGCCCTAAGGAAAATGAATTAATTGTCACATTTAAATTATCCTTACAAAAAAGCATGAGCCACCCCCCCCCCCCCCCCCCCCCCCCCCCCCTGCAAGGAACACAAAATTAGCAATTATAACTCGCGCAAACTTAACTTTGTCCACGCTTCTATAACCAGATTTAGTTTATCAAAGAAAAATAAGCAGGGGATGACTTCTAAGCACCTTTTCCTAGAGAACGCGGAGCGCTCGAGAATTCCCCAAACCACGAACTTTCCAACATAAGATTTTCATGGCGTTTGGCAGGGCTATTCTACAACCTTCGTTGATATCCCTCCTACAAATAGTTTGTGATTTATATCTAATTTTTATTTTACACTAAATAGATTGTGATTGTCATATGATTGTTATTTGATACTAAATAATTTATGATTTCCATATGATTGTCATTTTATTATTATTTGATACTAAGTACTTTGTGATTTCTTTCTGAATATTATTTGATAATAAATAGTTTGGTATTTTCATATGATTCCTATTTGATGTTTGAGAGACATTGGGGACAAATCAGCATCAAGCCCACTAAATTCACATCCTTCAATTTACCATGTTTTCACTTCTCATCATACCCCCAAAGCCAAAAACTTAGTCATTCTCTCTTATCTCAAATTTATCTAATCCTCACCTTTCATACATTTCTCCACTTCTCTCTCCCTCTCCCCCTCTCTCTCTCTAGCGATTTTTATAGTAATGGAAAGTTGTGCTCTCCATAATTGGGATTTATGCCCTAAAGTCTCGTAGTTAATTAGTTATTTGATATAGTAGTTTATTATTTTAAATATGCAATAATGAGTAATTCATTACGAAAAAAATCAAAGGTTATTTCATGATACTTGAACAGTATGAAGTGGACACACAAGTGAATAATGTTCACACAATAACCTAAAGAGTCTATAGTATATGGATAAGGTTGGGGTGCCTTATTCTGGTAACACTATGTATATGACCCACTCTGTAAGTGTTATAAATGTTGTATGTGTTACAAACGATATAATCCAAATCATTCATGTGGATTATGCTAGTGGAGGCATCCTATACAATGAGATTATAAATGACCGAACCGTGAAATATTTAATCTCTCTTTGTAATGTCATTAACTAAAGAGATCAATATTTCATAGGATAACTATGTAACTCGGTCTTAATCTTAACTAAGTTATGGACTTTTATCTATTAGGGTTATTTTTTTTTATTTGTATGGATGAGAGTAACCTGAGTCGTCAACTTAATAAGCCTATCATTTTGGGGACATGTCCGGTACGAAGTTGGAACATAGCTACACAAGATGAAATACTCCTTCTTGCTTTTAGGGTAAGTAGATGATTAGTTCCTTCAAGTGTTGATTCTGGGTCTTGAACAAAGGGTACCCGCCTTCTCATTGGCCTGAGAGGGACTTGGTTCATGGTAGGACCATAAATAGATTGTTCATTAGAGATATTAATGGTACTTAAGTAGTAAGAGGTAATTATAGGGGTAAGATGGTAATTTAACTAGTTGTAATTACAAACAACTCGTGAAAGATCGACTTACTTGTAATGGTTAAATCCATGGACGTAAAATATTATACAGTACGAAGAGTGCAACTGTGGGTCTTTAGTGGAATGATCTACAGTCAATGAATGTTGATTAACGTAATTAAAGAGTTTAATTAGTTAATCTCCGATCATTGGAGCTTCTAATTTGTAGGCTCGTTAAGTCCCCCTTCTAGCTCACAACTAGTGAACAAGGACCAACAGTTTTTAAAAAAATTGAATTGTTCAAACTATTAAAGAGAATAACATTAATTGTATATAATACAATTAATATAATGTATATAGGTAAATTATAGTATAAATTTAATTTTAAATAAGATTCAAAATTAAATTTTATAACAAAATAAGATTTAATATATTTGAATATAATTCAATATTAAAATAGTATGAATTAGATTCATATTAAAGTTGTAGACTAAAATTTAATATGAATGAGATTCATATTTAAAATATAGGTTATGAGAGTTAGGGTGAGCATGATAGATCGAAAAATCAAGTCGACCGATCGAACCAAAATTGGTTAGTGGGATAAGGAGAGAGGTCGTCGGTGTCGGTTTGGAAAAATTCCAAATCAGAAAATTTCAAAAAAATTTAAAGAATAAAATTGACCAAGCCAACCGATTGACCAACTTTTATTCATTTACGAGATCGGTTTGAACATTTACTAAATCGACCATAATCAATTCGGTGGCAGTTTGGTCGAAAAATCGACTCCGACCAACTGATGCTCACACCTAGTGAGAGAGATGTGCATTTCAATATGATTTAAATGTACATTTAATAAATATGAGATATTTAATTAAAATATTAAATAATTAACTGAAAATTATTTATTTAATTTAATTTAATGAATTTTATTTCATTTTAATTTAATTAAGTAATAGGAAGTGATATTTATGTTTTAATCCCACTTCCTATTTTAAACAAAGGGATGGAGGGGAAGTTTTTTCTTGGAAATTTGGTTATTGTAGAAAAAAATCTTGTCACATCTCCTCCCATCTTCTCTCATTTCCTCCTCTTCTCTCTTAATGTTTTTCACAGAGAAATAAGTTCTCTCTAAAAAGATCTCCAAAATTAAATTTTCTTTCATCTCTTTCAAAAGTTGGTTCACAAATTGATCCTTACCAAGAGAATAGCAGGGAAGACCCTATGGTGGCATCGCGATACTGTTCATGGAAGATTGGTTCGTTGAAAAAGAAGAAGATGCTAGAATTTTTTTTTTTTTTTTTTTTTGAAGAAAAGGTTCTTCAATGATGAGTTCTTTTTTATTCTATGTTAAAGTAAGTTTTAAATCATGCTTAAAACCTTTACTGCATTGTGAATGTATGCTGTGTTTTCTATTTTGTATTGAAAAATCTAAAACAGTATTGAAAGTAAAACGATCACTCGCTTCTGTTGCATCAATCCCCTCGATCTCCACTACCACCTTCTTGGAAATAAGCTATTAACACAACTTTATATTTAAAAAATTTGCCATATTTGCAAAATCACAAATATGGAAAATATTCAATACTATTTTAAAATTGTTACCTATTGCAATTTTCCTAAATTAATATGAATGAACACATTGCAATTTCCCTAAATTAATATATCAATAAACATGGTTGATTGAATCTTTTTTATTGGTAAAATATATTGACCTCATGAATTGTTTATTAAAATTATTGATTAGTTTTTAAAATATTAATTGATTAACTAATAAAAGTTTTCAAATAAATAATCTTTATACAATTGTAAAAGTACATAGATTTAATGTATAATTATAGTTAGATTTTTTTTGTTAAAAATTCATAAAATGTAGAGAACATTGCAAATAAGATTCTATTGTAATCAATATATTGAATATTTCTCAATACAAAAATGAGAGATAAAGGTCAGGATATAAAGAACCAAACTAGGACACATGGAGCACCATTACGGCAACAAAGAGAAAATTGACTCGCAATCTAATTTCTATCATCAGATTTTACCTTTTGCCATGAATCGTACTTTGAAGATCTTTATCTTCTTATATACACATGAATGTCTCCTTTATAGATTAATTCATATCTTATGGATTTTATCCGATCAAGAAAATCTTGAAATTCAGACTAAGATAAAGTACATAGACTTTATGTCGAGATTCATAACTTTAATCTATCAATCCTGGTTAACATCTCTCATTACGACTTTTAGGATAAATAAGTCTTTAATTTGCCATCTAATATGACAACTTTGATTTCAATTAAGTTATTGTAAAGATTGAGTTATCCCATAACTCTCTCACTACGATGAAGGTTTATCCTGATTGATTAGGATTCATTTAACGTTCAAATGTAATTATATAGCTAATGATATTTGTTGACTTTACTTGGAACCAAAAATACCAACACTATTTAACCTTATTTAAGGTTTGTAGTCTTTTATTTGATATTTCTTATAAAAATTATATTTGTCATACAAAACACCTTATTTTGTTTAGGATCGTATGAAAGACCTTTTGTTTTTCCTTGAGGACAACCTACTCTTAGGTATATCTTTGATATATTTCTTTTGGGTTTGTTATGACAAGTTTACCTAACGTTTTCAAAACTCAAAGTGTTGTAAACTAGTTTTACGACTCATCCATAACCCAAAAGTACCCAAAAGTGTCTGCATACATCTTGGAAGGAATAATGTTTACAATGCAATCTCTATTACATGTCCTAACCAAAGTCTGGCTATAGTTTCTAATTTATTAATGATGTGACTTTTCTAATTATAAAGTGTTCATCGTTTATGTGACCATGTCTAACAAGGTCATCTTTCTCCTTTTATAGTACAACTTCACCCAAATTATATCTAATGCTTAAAGTTGGAATATAATCCCATTTTCACTTAATTAGGCTTAGTACATAAGTTTCCTATACTTTCCATGATGATCTAATCATAATGTCTTGATAGACTTACTTAATTGATCTAAACTTTAGTCTAACTTTTTTTTGAACTTTTTAAAGAAAATGATATTTATAATACATAGTAAAATAAGAGAAAAAAAATCTAAAAATATATTGCATCTTTAAAATATTTGTAAATATGGATGAGTTGACTAGTCAATATTTCATTTTTTTTTAATTTTCAATTTCGCCCTCCCTTATCTTAATTTATTATACACATTTTTTTTAGTCTTTTTATTTTCTTTCTCTTTTTCGATTTTTGCTTCTTCCCTCCCTTTTTTCATTTTATTTTCTTTCTCAGTTTTTGCTTTTTCTCTCTTTTTTTTATTCTTTTCTTTATCCGATTTTTGCTTCTTTCCTTTATTTTTTATTTTCTTTCATTTTCTTCTTTCTCCCTTTCTTTTTCTTTCCTTTATTTTTTATTTTCTTTCATTTCTTTCTTTTTTTCTTTTTTAATTTTCTTTTCTTTCTTCAGTTTTTGCTTTTTTTTTTTTCTTTCTTCAGCTCTTGCTTATTCCTTTTTTTATTTTTATTTTCTTCACTTTCTCCGATTTTTGCTTCTTCCCTTATCTTTTTTTATTATTTTCTTTTCTTTTTTTTCTCCCATTTTTTGCTTCTTCCCTATCTTTTTCTTTTTTTTAGTTTTCTTTCATTTGTCTGGTTTTTGCTTTGTTTTTTCTATTTAATCTTCTTTCCTTTTTTTTCAGTTTTTTTTCTTCTCTTTCTCTTATTTTTAAAATTTTTCTTTCCTTTATTTGAATTTTTTCTTCTTCCCCTTTTTTCACAATAATTATGAGGCTGAGTTCCATACACAGGACTTGAAAGTACTCAATTCATAAGTGACTTAACATCAACAAACCAATCATCAAGTTTGGTTATTATAATAAATAATAAATATAAATAGCAAATGAAAGTCTATCAGTGATAGCCACTAATATTTTCTATCATTAATAGCTTAATCTTTTATTATATTTTCGTAGTTAATAGCCACTTATAAAAATCTATCATTGATAGCCAACTTAGTGAATTTAATTAATAAAGTTGAATCTCGAACTAAAATGTAAGTGGAATGCCTATAAGTTATCACTAATAGCATATTTATCAGTAATAGAAGCTATCATCGAAAAGAAAAGAGATTTATAAATGTTTGGAAAGGACAAGAAAGGGGCAAAAAAGTGTTCAATGGCTATGATTGATAGAAGCTACTACTGATAGCATGTTACCAGTGATAGAAGCTAATACTAATAGCATGTTATCGATGATAGAAGCTATACGATAGCATGTCACCTGTGATAGAAGCTACCACTAGCATGATATCAGTGAGATCATTGATAGCATCTTATTAGTGATGTTATCAGTGAAAGAAGTTATCACCGATAACCACAATATGAGTGATGTTAGTGATATCAGTAATAAAACTTAGGTGATATCTATATATCGAGTTTTTTTTTTTTCAAAAGTGATAACCAATTATAGAAGTCTATCATTGATAGCCTTAAGTGTTAATATTTTAAGGTTGATTCTAATTGATGAAAGTCTATCAGTGATAACGACTGATAGCTGCTAAGTGATAGTCATGATAAAAGATTATTGGTGATAACTAATATGGTAATCAAAGTTGTTAGGCTTCTTTCAAAATTGATCACTATTTATAAATTTATCATTGATAGCCACTAATTCCAATTGATGAAAGTGAATCAATGATAGCTACTAATAATTGATAGCAAATTAAAAGCTAGTATTTCAATATTATATTATTTTTTCTCAAATTGAAAGCTATCACTAATAGCAACTATCATCGATAGCAATTGATAGAAGCTATCGGTGATGATAGAAACTAGCAGTGGTTATCACTGATAGCAGCTATCAATGGTTATCATTGATAGTTGCTAACAGTGATAGCTTTTAATTTGAGAAAACCGTGAAGAAACGAATAAAATGGTGGTTAGGCATGGTTTTTTTAGTCTTTTACCATTTTTTGATCTATATATGCAATTATTTTACCCTTGTACTACATATTCTATTATTTTGGGTTTGAATTCTATTTATGCAACTAGCCCTAAAGAAAATATAGACTTAAGCTGCATTAGATAAAGATACTTACTTATACACTAAATATTCATCAATCAGATCAATGATATATTTATGATGTTTAATTGGCTTTTACATTTTCCATACCACCTGGGTCAGAATGTTTAAGTCTAACGTGTTTAATTGTCTTCTTGAGGTTCATAAAATAGACCCCTTTTGTTTCTTTAAGGTATCTTACAAATAGGCATACTTTTAAACTTCGTTCCAATTTCTTAGGGTTTTGCACCAACACGTGTGTTGGGCATCTCTAAATTTTGAAGTGAGTAAACTACCTTTACGTCCTCTCCATAACTCATACGGTATTTCTGAAACACTTTTTGAGGGAACCATGTTCAAAATATATATGGCAACGTACACTGCATACCCCCAAAAGGACTGAGGTAACTAGGCATAACTCATCATTGAACAAATTGTTGGGAACGGTGTCCTAAATTCCTTGTAATATCGTAGTTTTTAAACTCTGTATAAACATATTGTTGTTAATAAAATAAATGTTATTTTATAAGCATATACTCAATCCAATAAACTAAGATTCGAGGTTATTTAATGTAATTTAAACAAGTATGTAGAGATATACAAGTGAATCTTGTTTAAATAATAACCTAAACGGTCTGTAGTAAATTGATAAGATTGGGTACCTTATCCTAGTGACACTATGAATACAACCCACTTTGTAGGTATTACAATTGTTGTAAAGTACTACAAATGATCTGATCCTGATCATTCATGTGGAGACATGTGAGTGGGGGTATCTTATACAAAAATTTTACATAATACCAGACAACGAAATGATTATTCAGGTTGTAGGTTTCTTATTCCAAATTCCATTCTTGTATTGAATCGTTTACAGTACTGGTGGGTTTTATAATCTACATTCCATTTATGTAATAAATGTTTGTGGATGGCTTTGTTGATGGATGTTTCGGGATAGAAATCTTAGTCTGAGGCTTTCTTTAAATTTACAAAATTGGTTTGTAAAGAGCCTCTGTGTTTTTGGGCATTATTATTGCAATCGAGTTTGTAAATTTGTTAGTTTTGAGTCACTCATGGTGTTCCGGAGGCTTCAAAGAAGGGTTGCAGTTCATAGTTTCGATAGAGAAGATGAAACAGAGGTTTCGGATAATATAGCTAAAGTTAAACGATCGAGTAGCTTTTGTTATGCGATCGTGTAGAGTTTGCTACACGATCGTGTGGATTTGCTACAAGATCGCATAGGCGTTTACTTACTAAACAATCGAGCAGTATTGGATACTTGACGCATGCTTGCGTGCTACATGATCGCGTAGACTAGTATGCTCATCGCATAGTCATTAGCTACGCGATCACATAGTGTTGCATACTCGACGCATGGTGCGTTTGCTACATGATCAACTATAAGGTGTTCTTTGAGGAGCGGTTCGGGTCAAGCGGTTCAAGACCTGATTCACCTGTTCCGAATCCGTTGACTCAAATCTTGTAATATAGCCTTTATTTTTCTTTTTAGAGATTTCCTATCCTGGTCCATCAATTTTTTAGTATAAATATACATGTGATGTATGTTTTTATTATATGTCATAAGGTATGCTATATAGTTTTAAAACCCACCATTGGTTATGCATTTATTTTCATGCATCATTTTACAAAAAGCATGCTCGTGCATCATATAATATAAGAGTTATAGTATATGTATGCATGCAATATAGCATATCTATGCATCATTTATATTATAATTGTTATAATATAAGGTTGAATGGTTGTATGGAATGTATTCTATATTATGGTTCATTACTTAGTTATATAAATGTTATATATTAATAATGAATGAATATTGCATGAAGCACGACATTACCTTAGATTATATTATAAATGTTATAATAGTTAATGTATATCTACCATGCAATGGTAGGATTTAATTTGTTTAATTTACTTTATAAGAGTTATAAATAAACGAAATTAGAAATTAAAATCAATAACAAGAGTTGCATGCAAACTTAGGTAAAATCATTTTTTAAAATAGTTTAAAAATATGATTGAGATAGACCTAAGTTCACAAATTTCTAATGAGATTAGAAATTAGATTAATCTTTTTTGGTTTAATAGGATTAAATTTATTTTTATAAAAGATTAAATTTGTAATAAATATATCTATAAGGGACCTTTTGTCTAATGTGGGTTCTGGCTAGGTTAAGGTATTTAAGCTGACGGAAACGGAACACCCCTACCTGGGAACCTACCTGAAAAGGTGAATTAGATAGATTTGCTACAAGCATGCAATTGTTGATTAATATTTGTTAAAGTTTTTAATAAATGTTAATAAAAATTGTTTAACTTTCCAAAGTAAGTGTTACTTTTGGGCAAACTTAAACAATCACTTAGTAAAAATAATTAGCCGTATTTTTCCTAAGTAATTTAAACCTTAGGTTGTTAAAATACTCAGTGGGAGGAAAAGATATATGTGATATGTCATTTTTCCACTCACGTTTCTCACTTAATATTCACACCGTGAGACTCATGCTTGGCCTTGAGGCGCCATGGGAGCGTCCCCCTTCAATGGTGTTTGCATGGGTCAATATCAAGGTGAATGGAGAGAGTATTTATAGTAAGTGGGAGAAAGATGTGTGTCAACATGTCCTAAGGTATTTTTCATTGATTTACACCGTGAGACTTTCTTGCACGACCTCGAGGCACCATGGGAGCGTCCCCCTTCAGATGATTTGTGCAGTTGGTCAATATCAAGGCAAACTCCAGAAATGGATAGGGTCACTTTAGTTTTTGCCCCGATCGATTTTTCCCTTCGGTTGGCTCATTGGGGTGGAACTTTAGGATCTAAAATGAAGAGTCACACTTATGGGAAATTATTAAGCAAGTTAATGATTTCTTGACCAAATAAATTATGATTAATCATTATAGGAATAAGAGTTATTCTAG
Organism: Benincasa hispida; assembly: GCF_009727055.1. NCBI lineage: Eukaryota > Viridiplantae > Streptophyta > Magnoliopsida > Cucurbitales > Cucurbitaceae > Benincasa > Benincasa hispida. The sequence goes on from NC_052354.1 coordinate 27,871,242, forward strand.
TGTAATGATTGGTTGAGAGTGTCTCAATTCAGTGAAGAGAGACACTGACTACCCTTCAGTGGCTTTTGTTCTAAATCACTGAAGCATCATTCCAAAATTAGATGTTAAATGGGGTTCATTTAGATTTTACTAAAAATGATTGGATTTTTTTAAAAGGAGTTATGCTAAAATCTAATGTAGATCAATATGTTTATTTTTTAGCAAAATGTCAAATAGTGATTTTTCGTTAGTTGCCTTTTCAAGTTTGACCGGTTTTAATTACATGGTCTGGAAAGAATCTATTAAAACATTTTTCGTGGTAAACGACCTTGAAGTTGTCATGAATGAGGATTGTCCTCAAGTCCCAACCCCTGATGCACCATGAAATATTCGTAATGCATATGAGGTGTTGATGAAGGCTAATTCAAGGGCCCGAGTTCACATTTTGGCAAACATACCTGATGAGTTGGCCTAAAGATTTGAGAACATGGTCACTGCACATGAGATCATGGAATCAATGCGAGAATTGTTTGAACGAAAGTTCTCACTATTCAAACAAAGCGGGATTGATGACAATGAAACCAATAGTGTCAGTTCCTAAGATAATCTTCAGTCCACATTGAATGTCAATGGACTAATAGCGAAAACAATTGTTGCTGACACTTATGAAATTCATCGACGAGGATTGTCCTCTGAAATGAAACTTGGAGTTTATGATATGGGTTATGGTACTAATCTCTCTACTATCCAGAAAAGGAAGAACACTAAAGAAAATAAATATGATTTATTTTTCTTGGAGACGTGCTTAGTAGAAAATGATGATTCTGCTTGGATAATTGATTTAGGGGCTACTAAGCACGTGTGTTCTTTTCATCAAGGATTTAGTTCCTGGAAACAGTTGGAAGTTAGAGAGATGACTCTTAGAGTCGGTACTAATGAGGTCGTTTCATTTGTTGCTGTAGGCAAGCTTAAGTTATTTTTGGACAAGAAACAACATCTATTATTAGATAACGTATATGTAGTTCTTCATATCAAGAGGAACCTAATTTCTATTTCATGTCTGATTAAACAAAATTATTCCATTTCCTTTTCTGAGAATAAAGTGTTTATTTTTAAGAATGGAATGGAGTTAGGTTTTGGTTTAATGGAAAATAACTTGTATGTACTAAGGTTGTTAGTCATAAAAGTTGTGCTTAATATTGAATTGTTCAAAACAACAACAACTATAAAAAGGCCGAGATTTTCTCCTAAAAAATTACCCATCTTTGGCATTTAAGATTAGGTCACATCAATCTCAATAGAATTGAAAAGTTGGTGAAAAATCGATTTTTAAATGGTTTAGAAGAAAACTCTTTACTAGTATGTGAGCATGCCTTGAGGGCAAAATGACCAAACGACCTTTTACTGGAAAAGTTTATAGAGCCAAAGAAACCTTGAAGCTTATACATTATGACCTCCATGGTCCGATGAATGTAAGAGCACGAGGTGGAATATTTCATCTCTTTCATAGATGATTATTCTAGATTTGGGTATCTATACCTACTGTAACATAATTCTGAAGCTCTTGAAAAGTTCAAGGAGTACAAGATTGAAGTTGAAAACTTGTTAGGTAAGAAGATAAAAGTACTACGATCTGATCGTGGTGGAGAGTATATGGACTTAAGATTCCAAAACTATATGATAGAACATGAAATCATGTCCCAACTCTCAGTTCCAGGTACACCTCAAAAGAGTGGTGTATCAGAAAGGAGAAACAAAACCCTATTGGACATGGTTCGGTCTATGATGAGTTATGCTCATCTTCCAGACTCGTTTTGGGGATATGCAGTAGAGACTACAATTTATATTTTGAAAAACGTGAAGGAACTCTTATACAAGAGTATCCATGAACGGATGCAGGTCTTTCCTATTTCATTGTAACAGAATTACCACACATACATTCTAACATACAGATATGCATTGTAAACACTAATTACTGGCATGCTTTAATAAATAAATACAAAAGATCAAGAGACTTACTAATTGAAGACAATCTTCACAAGAACTCAGTCCAACGAAAGTGCACTCCTCTCTTTCCTTCTCGTCCAGCAAGTAGTCGCCTAGTAGCACCACGGTCGTTTACACGATCAGCAGCGGATGAACAAACAACAATCAGGAATGACACCACCACTTAAAGCCCTCGGTAATCTCGGAGTGAGAATCCAAAGGGTGGACTTTGATAGAATTGGAAGAAGGGAGGAGGAAAAATGATCGTGTAAAACGAACAAGTAAGTGGGAGATAGTAGAAGACTGTCGTATAGTCGGGTGTGCTTGATTTTTTAGATTAGGGTACACGATCGTGTAGGTTTAGCTAAATGATCGTCTATTAAATGGTAAGCAATTGTTTATATTCGCTCAGCACGCTAATCGATCGTGTAGTAAACGTAAACGATCGTTCAGAAATCACGGGCGATCATTTAGTACGCGGATGTGTGATCATTTAGGAAGACGGGCGCTATCATATAGGCTTTCCACGCTAAACGATCGTATACTTCCACACCATGAGTGATTTTCGGATCTCTTTCGTGTATAATCCAAAATGAAAACTATTTTCATTTTATCTTCAATTACAAGAACTGAAATCAAACTTCCCACTTTGATGCGAGGAAAATATATAATGCATGTCTTATGCTATGCGTTGATCTCCATGCGTCGATGGTCATGCATTGGACTAAGAAATATGCAATATGCATTTAAGAATACATGCAATGATCATGCGTTCCTGCCACAACTTTTCTTGCTTTCTTACCAAGTATAACGAGAACACAAGTTTCTTGGGATGATTCAAGGTCGAACTTAGGGACTTGTAACTAAATGTTGCGAAGCAATGCTTTTGAGGCGATGAATAAAAGAAAAAGAAAGTTAAAAGACTTTGCGCTACTCCTACTCCTAACTAAACAGATTAAGCAATGGAAGTATGACTATGAGAATTTGTAGAGACGCGACAACTGTTAATGCATAATAAGATGCATGGAAAAATAAATAGAATGGTGGAGGGGATAAATTCACCGCATCATTAAGCTTGATCGCAAGGGTAATCCCAGCTCGCCACACTAATGTGTCGCACACCTCTCGGTGGTCAGCCACATGCTTATATCTCTATAACGCACGGTTGCATTGAGCATAAGAAAATTCCTATCTCTAGGAACACTGCTTACTTTGCTTAGTGAGTTTCACTACTTACCCTCGGGCAGTTAGTCACGGCTAATCAGCTCATAGACAATCATTGCGATAACCTTGCACTAAGTAAAGAGGATTGGCTCGCTATACTCGCACAACGTACACCTCTTGGTGGGTTGCTACCTACGTCCTATCTCTAGGCTGCATGATTAAGTATATGACTGCCTTTAATAACTAAACGATGACAAAGAATAAGATAATGAAGATGATTTCGAAGGAAATAAAGAGATGCATTGATTACAAAATGTATTAATATCTTAAGCCAAAATGTAATACAATAAAGAGATACGAAGAGAGGTGGAGGGCTATATGTAGGCAATCTCTTGCTCCATCAGATGTATGTCAAGGTTGCCGGTGGTGCCATGGATGGGCGGTGGAGTAGTCTCTCTCGAGCTCTATCTCTAGCAAAGCTCCGGTCGTCACTCGGAATGGGTTGAAGGAATGAAGAACTCTCAAAGAATGTCTTGCTCATGCTTTCATCTGTGATCACAAGGATCTGCCTTAGGGCAGAAGCTCGGATGCCTTGAATTTGGGCTCTAAGGCTCTATTTATAGAGCTCAATCGCCGATAATATTGATGATCATGCTCTGAATCACTGCCACTTTTGGCGCGGTAGGTGAAATGTCAACATCACTTTTTTTATACTCCCAAGGTATGCGTTCATGCTTGTTTTTCCCAAAGTACCAAAGCATTCCACCTACCTTGCAATCAACCTTCTATCATGGTTATTACTCTGTAGCCGTAACATCCATGCGATGAACGTATGCGATCAACCTTGCGATGGTCTGGGATCATCGCATGCGATCAACTTTGCGATGGTCTGGCTTTAGCGCATGCGATTGAATCCTGCGATAGCTACAAAAATAGGGTTAGCAAGGATTTTTAGTGCTAATCGACGTAAGCTCATTTTCCACATAAATTCTTAGTACTATCAACGCATATTCTGTTTGTTAGCCCTCATAATTCTAAATAAAAGGCTATAATATATTGTATTTCTACCCGCTATCACACTTTCGCACGAATTTGGGGAAAAACTCGGCTAATTATCACATAACCACTCAATTAATTAATTAATTAATATAATCATATTATATTCTTAACATATAGTTTGATATCATATATATACTATAGTGTTTTCTCCTCTACTTGATATAAATCATATTTATATCCAATTTTCTCCAAAATAATGTATCTCATACATTTAGTCAATCATATCATATATAATTAACCAGTTTAATTATATCATATATAATCGAACTCCCTTTTGAAAATTTGAACATTTCAAACTGACCCAAAAATTGATTCTCAACTTTATCCAAGCTACCAAGGGGACCTTATGGACCTATGGCTCGAAGCTCCAACGGTACGTAAATAACTGACTAAACTCTTTAACCACGAGATCCACCACCCGTTAACTGTCAGGCATTCCACTAAAGATCGATAGCTGAACTCTTCTCACCATAGATATATTTCTGTTCAAATATAACCAATCATGAGTACGATAACCCTTACAGATGCTCGTAAGTACAGCTGGGTCAAATTACCGTTTTGCTCCTGTAGTTACATCTCACTTCTTCAGTACCACTGATCCCTATAATGAATAATACAACATAATCCAACTATGTGTGAACACCTCTCAGGCCAAGAGAAGGTGTGTGGCGCCACATCATTCAAGCCCTGGAATCAACCCTTAAGGGAGCTATCTATCTACTTATCCCTACTTCGGGGAATGAGTGAATTCCATCTTGTGTAGCTGAGTTCCTAGCTCCCAAATCAGACGAATCCCCAAAGTGGTAGGTTTGAGTCGGCAGCCTGGCCACTCGCATCCATGCAAATCAAAGGACTGCCCTCAATGGCAGGAGTTCCCAACTCACTCAGGATTGAGGTCATGTTACCTATGGTCATCATAGTGAAGTGAAGTTGTAATGAATGGTGTTCTATAACGAGACGTTAACACTTCGTGGTCAGGTCTTATACAAACTCTTTGTATAGGATGCCCCGCTCGTATATCTCCTACACGAATGATTAGGATTAGATCATTTATGAGAAGTTACAACACTTGTAACTATTCCACAAAGCGAGCCGCATCCATAGCATTACCAGGATAAGGTTTCCCACCTATATCCTTATACTACAGACCATTTTGATCATCACTTAAGATATGATCCACACCATATACATGCTTAAGATACATAAAGATAACCAGAGATTTTAGTTTATTGGTTTGTGGTAAAGCAAATAAAACATTCATATGAGCAAAATCAAGAAGTGAAGTAAAATATCATACATTATACATCACAAGCGTTCGTACAAACTGTTTACAAACTACAGGACACGAGACTTTAGGGCATCTCCTACTTGCCCTAGTTCAGCCACGGGCGATCCTGTAGACCCATGCTCTGAAGGTGACCCTCAAACACTATAGCCGTGAGAGCCTTCGTAAACGGGTCAACAACATTGTTCTCCGAAGCGATCTTCGTGACGATCATCGCATACATCAAACTACCAATGGTAGACACATATGGGACCAGTCTCATATCCTCAACCTCTTGAGGAGTCTATGGACACATGTCCTTAGACAAAGTGACTCCATGCCTAAACGGCACTAGGCCCCTCTTGGAATCCTGCATCGAGTACTTAAGCAACATCTTGTCAATGTACGATGCCTGAGACAGTGCTAGGACTTTATTCTTACGATCCCGGAAGATCTGTATACCCAGAACAAACTGAGCCTCTCCCAAATCTTTCATTTGAATTGGGTCGCTAGCCAGTTCTTAACTGTAGTCAGTAGACCTACATCATTCCCAATGAGTAGGATATCGTCTACATACAACACTAAGAAGACTACTGAAGCGTTGACGATCTTCTTGTATACACAAGGTTCATCAACGTTCTATTCAACGCCATACATCTTGACCGTAGTATCAAATCATATGTTCCAAGATCTAAACACCTATTTTAGCCCATAAATGGATCGATTCAGCTTGCAAACTTTTTGCTTTTGTCCTTGGGCTATGAATCCCTCGGGTTGCACCATGTAAATGGTCTCCTCAAGATTGTCATTCAGAAAGGTCGTCTTGACGTCCATTTGCCAGATCTCATAATTATAATAAGTTGCAATGGACAGGAGGATGTAGATTGACTTTAACATGGCAACAGGCGAGAAAGTCTCCTCATAGTCGACTCCCTCTACCTGGGTATAACCCTTTGCTACAAGTCGAGCTTTGAAGGTTTGCACCTTCCCATCAGCACCTATAGATCCATTTACAACCTATAGGTCTTACCCCATCAAGCTGATCTACAAGATCCTATACTGAGTTGAAGTACATCAACTCCATATCGAGATCCATGGCCTTAACCCATTCATCTCGGTCAACATCCTCCATTTCCTTCTGATAAGACAACTTATCCTCAACGTCGCCATCTGCTACCATAGCAAGGATTTACATGAAATCTAGATAGCGAATGGGTAGGTTCGTAACCCTCCCATTGTGTCGAGGTTCCTTTAACTCTTGAGGTAGAACTGACCTACTAGATGAACTAGCATCAACAACTCTTGCTGATGAAGCAGGCTCTTCAACAATTCTTGTTGAAGTTTCAGTAGTTTTATTGCAAAGCTCACGCAACACGACTTTACTGCGTAGACTGTGCTCCCTGATATGATTCTCCTCCAGGAAAGTATCATTCGTGGAAACAAACACCCTATTTTCTAACAGATCATAAAAATAACTCCCTCGTGTACCTTTTAGGTAGCCTACAAAGAGGCATAACCTCGACGTGGTTTCAACTTCTTGGGATTTGCCTCAAGCACATGTGCAGGGCATACCCAAATATGAAAGTAACATAAAATAGCTTTACACTTGTTCCACAATTCCAGAGGTTTTCTCGCAACACTCTTGGAAGGAACATAGTTGATGATGTAAATCGCAGTCTCCAATAGGAAACCCCCAAACGAGTCTGATAAAGAATCATAACTCATCATTGAACGAACCATGTTCAACAAGGTTCTATTTTTCCTCTCTGTTACACCATTCTGCTGAGGTGTACCCAGCTCTGAAAGTTGGGAAACGGTTCCAGTTCTATAAAATAGTTTGGAATGTTGAATCTGAAAACTCTCCACCTCATTTTGGTCGAAGTGTTTTAATCCGTCTATCCAATATGTTTTCAACTTCAGCCTTGAACTCTTTGAACTTTTCAAAGGATTTAGACTTCCGTTGCATCAAATAAACATACCCATACCTAGAGTAATCATCAATAAAACTGTTAAAATACTCATAGCCACCTCAAGTTCGCACATTCATAGGACCACAAAGGTTAGAATGTACTAACTCAAGAGGCACTTTGGCTCAATAACCTTTTCCAATAAAAGGACCTTTAGTCATCTTACCCTCAAGGCAAGATTTGCATACAGGAAAAGAATTTTCTTTTAACTCATTTAGAAGTCCATTCTTCACCAATCTCTCAATCCTATTGAGATTGATGTGCCCTAATCAAAGGTGCCAAAGTTGGGCATTTTCTTTTGGAGAAATTCGTTGACGTTTAGATTGAGTTACAACAGTTTTAAAAAATTCTGTGTTATAAAGAGAACTTAAGGCTAACGGTCTTAGCACATACAAGTTACTTTCCAGAAAAGCTGTACAAATATTAACACCATCTTTATGAATAAACACTTTATCCACATTAAAAGAAAGCGTATATTTACATTGCAACAAGCACTTTACAGAAATAAGGTTCCTTTTAAGTTCAAGAACAACATATACATCGGTTAAAACTAGAAACCTATTCTGTAAAGATAACTAGATCCTTCCCACTGCCACAACTGAGATGACGTGCCCAGTGCCTACTCGCATCGTCATCTCACCAGTCTTCAGCTGCCGCCAGGATCTAATCCCCTGAAAAGAAGAACAAATGTGATTAGTGGCGCCCGAATCAATTATCCAGGAAGAATCATCATTCTCCACTAAACATTTTTCAAGTACAAGTAAATCATATTTACCTTTATCTTCTTTGGCCTTAGCCTTGGTAGCCTTCCTTTCCTTCAACCAGCGAGGACAGTTCCTTTTCCAGTGTCCTTCCTGATTGTAGTGGAAGCATTTTCCCTTTTCAACCGGCGGCGGATGCCTTCTTAGGGCAACAGGTAGCGGGTTAGCAAGTGCCTTCCCTTTGCCCTTACCACCCTTCTTCTTCTTTCCCTTTGCAGAGTTAGAAGTAAAAGGTGCAGACTTCGTTTCTGAGATTGAACCTCAATGGAACATCATTGAGGATGAAGCAACATTTGCCTCAGCCTTTTTCCTCTCGTTACTTTTCAGTAAAGATTGGTACGTCTGCAACTCGTTGAGGAGAGTTGTAAATGTGTATTTCACTTTGTTAAGAATCACATTGTTAACAAAGTATGGGACGCTCATCGTCAAAGAATGTCGGATTATGCTAACATGACTGCCCTCATCGATAGTGGACCCATTCAACTCCGTCACATTGAAGTGGACCATCATGTTAAGCACATGTTCATGAACAGAGGTGCCTTCCTCTATTTTAGAGTTGAATATATATTTCAGACCTTCATGCTTGAGTTGTTTAGACGGTTGTCAGAATATCTCCCATAGGGACT
>NC_052354.1:27880072-28084695 GCF_009727055.1 Benincasa hispida
TCTCCATGATCTCACGCGCTGAGACCATGGGCTCATGCTTCTTGGCCAAAACTCATAAAACTTTGCTAAGATGTAGGCTCGGGCCTTTTCATTTGCCTATGTCATCGCTCGTATAGCTCTCGAACATTTTGAGCGGGCATTGAGAAGCTGAATAGGAGACAGGTCTCCGTAAGCAGCAAACATGAGATATTCTGATGATGTTAGAATAGTCGTGATCATATGTTTCTATGTTGAAAAATTGTCGCTAGTAAGTTTCTCGGCGCTAAGTTTAAAGCCAAGTGTTGTAGCATTTTTAAACTTGTTGCTGAAAAACGAACAAAATTTTATAGATTTTTTCTAAACCATATAAACCAATATTTTGCAAAATAAGTTTCCAAGTACCCTAAGTGTTAAAGACTTCTATTTTGCAATGATGCCCTAGGAAAAGCAAGAAAAACGTCACTGGTGGGGTGATCAGATGCCTCTTCACTAGAATGAGACATTCTCAACCATTAGCCAGCAGCCAACTCTTGGAACTGACCTAATAATCACCATTTATTTGGTCTAGAACAGTTAACCTTTAATAATTTCGTGTAAGTGTGACTCTCGCTTTTGGTGCCAGAGTCCGCCCTAATGAGCCCCCTTAAGGAAGAAGCAGATTAAGACAATAAGACTAAGTAACCTTATCCTTTTACAGGATATCAAATAAAGAAACATGCAAAAACTTGTCATCCTATAGGGGGACACTCTCAGGGTGCCTCGAGGCGATGCATAGAAACTTTATTCAATCCAACGAGGAGACTGTAGGATATGTTGTCGCACTTCCCGCTCCCACTTACTATGAACAACTCTTTCCATCCACTGATATTGAACCTACCCAAACACCATTCTTGTAGGGGGACCATTCCCAGGGGTGCCACGAGGCCGAGGGTAGATCTCACGGTGCGGACTATATGAGAGAAACGTGAAAGGTTTAAATGAAGTATTCATATGCCCCAAGTAGCTCCCACTGAATGGTCTACCTAGGGGTTCATTAACCTAGACAATCCGGCTACTGATTTTAGTCTAAGACATCTTTTTAAGTCCACTCATAGACAATTTTGTCTATGAAATAAACAAGTTCAAGTAGTCACATTTAACACTTTAATGGATTGTCCCTAACTTGCATGCATGCATCAAATATATCTAATTCACCTTTTTTAAGTAGGTTCCCAGGTAGGGATGTTACATTCCGTCACTTAAATACCCCAAACCTAGCCCAGAACTCACCTTAGAACAAATATCCCTTATAGATAGATTTGCGTACACTTTAACTTTTTATAGTCAATTTAATCCTATTAAACTGATTAAAAGATTAAAGCCTAATGTTGCTAACATATTTAGAACCGTGATCTTAGATCTATGTATCCAAGTTTTAAATATTTTAAAACCATGAATTAAACCTAAGCGAGCATGCATGCCTTTCTTATAGCTTTAGTTCTAATTTCTCTTTAACCTTTAAAAGAAAAACAAACTAAAACATTGCCACACAACAAGGTATTTATAACGCTTATAAAATAACCTATGTGTCATGCTTCATGCATGTCTTGGTCATTCTACTATACATAACTTTTATATACAAGTAATAACAAGCAAACATGCTTTCCATACACCCTTATACTTAACAATTATATATAAAGATGATGCATGTCAATCTTTTTATGCATGCACAAATATAACTCTTATATTATATTGATGCATGAGCATGCTCTTAGGTAATTAAATCATTTTTTTCTAACTTTAACATTTATAATAAAAAATGATGAATGACCAATGCATTAACCTAAGGTGGGATTTTCTATATGTGCATAACATATGACATATAATAAACATACATCTCATGTAATAACTAATGATTAATGGACCTGGATGAACCTTTACAAAACCGGAATGAAAATTCTATCACCTTTACATTTTTCAATTGAGCAAACGGTTCACAGGCGAACCCGGGGGTCTTGAACCGTTGCGTTAAGCTCCATGCATTTAGTAAAACGCCTCAGGTAAACGATCGCTAGCACCACACTAGATGATTAGCGCAAAGGAAAATGTGATCGTGTAAAACGAACAAGCAAGTGGAAGATAGTAGAAGACTGTCATATAGTCAGGTGTGCCTTGATTTCGTTTAGATCAGCGGTACACGATCGTGTAGGTTATAGCTAAGCGATCGTCTATTAAATGGTAAGCGATCGTTTAGATCTGCTTCAGCGCGCTAAACGATGTATTAGTAATGTAAGCGATTGTTTAGAAATCGCGACAATCAGTTTAGGTACGTGGCGTGTGCGATCATTAGGAAGACGGGCACTATCGTATAGGCTCTCCACGGTAAGCGATCGTATACTTTTCACACCGTGAGCGATTTTCGGATTCTTCTTTTGTGATAATCCAAGATGAAATCTTATTTTCATTTTATTCTTAGTTACTAAAGAAAACTGAAATCAAAACTTCCATTTTTCTCACTAATTCAGAGAAACTTCGGCCAATACACATACCGCCATAATTACACCTATAATTAATAATATTACTATTCATATTATTATTATTGGAACATATAGTTTGAGATCAATATTATACATATAACTGTTTTCTCCGTGTAACTACTGATAAACTTCACTTATTTAATATCCAATTTACACTCCCAAATAGGCCAACTGTAATCTAAACATGTACATTTAGTGATCGAACTTCATGAGATAATCAGAAATGGTGTGATGTGTATGAATCAGGTGTTATGAAGACAGTATAGTATCAATGAACATAAACATCACTTAGAAAATATAATTAATAACTCATGTTCAATTTATATCATATATACATCAACTATCTCCCTAAACTTGTCAATAAATCAAATGATTGAAGTATTCCTTAAACTGACCAAGAGAGGACTTATTCACAACTTATCCAAGCTACTCAAGGTGCCACCATTATGGACTATGGCTTCAAAGGACAAAATCCAAACTCGGGATACGAATATTGAATAAGCTGATCTAAACTCGTTTAGCCCCTGAGGATTCATAAATATCTGAAAAACTGGTGCAGAGAAGAATTCCACTAAAAAGACAAGATCAAGCCTTGAACTACTTTTTACCACAGATATTATATTATTGTGATCAAACATCGGATATAATAACCTAAAATCAAATAACATGTGAGTATCATAGCCCTTCACCAGCTCGTTATAGTTTACAACTGGGCTAATATTACCGTTGCAACCGTAATTACAATCTCACTACCTTTACAAGTGATCCCAAATCTTAATGAACAATACAACAAATAGTTCAACTATGTTGTGAAATAACCTCTATGAGTGTTCAAAAAGAGAAGGATGAATATGCTTGGCGCCACATCGTTCCAAGAACTTGAGAATATATCAGCCCATAAGAGCTATACAAAATCTCACTTTACCCTTGCTTTCACGGGAAGGAGTGAATTCCGATCTTGTGTAGCCAAATTTCTAGCTCCCAAATCAGACGAATCCCCAAAAGTGGTAGTTTGAGTCGGATGCGCCTTGGCCTACTCAACACAGCACTATGAAAAATAAAAATGATCCGCTACTCAATAGGGCAAGAGTTCCTAACCTTCCAACTCAGGATTGAGGTCATGTTACCTATAATGGTCATCTGCCTAGTGTGAGGTGAAGTCTTTGTGTTAGATTTTTATATCCCTTAAAACCTCGTAGTTCTAATTGACCATACATACTTCTCATTTTGTATTTTTTCGATAAAATGTGTAGTTGTTCAGAGAATATATGTATTATATAGATTATGTTCTTACCGCTCAATAACTCATTTTGAATCTATAATAAAGATCTCAACGGCTTCTCTAGAAGCATTTATGTCTAAAAGCTTAAGAACTTTTTATAAGTATCCATATGATATAGAAAAAAACCTACATGGATCAATTGGTCCATTAAAGAATGACTCCTGGGTGTAGTATTGTTAGGACCTAAGAGGAGTGGTGTCTCAAGTATGAGTATATAGTGTGCATAGAAGGTTGGGTCGCCTCGTATAATCTGGTGACACTATTGTGATACCCCACTTGGATGAGTTAGTACAACGAAGTGTGATCCTGAATCGAAATTCAATATAAAGGATATGTGATGTTGAAGGTGGGTCATCCTAATGCACATGTTTAGTTGTGATTATAAAAAGATGCTGGACTCTACATCTTGAGTGTCTCATATTCACTTTTTTCTTAGATAGATTGAACACCGAACTTTAACTGGTCTTATAAAGCTAATTACAACTTCTCAGTAATTTAATGAGAATGACCTAAGGTACCACTTGATCTCAATCCTGAGTCTAAATACTAATGAAAGCTCTCTGTTTTTATTTTATTTATCTGAAGATCTACATGAGAATGATGAAAGAAGAGCAATGGTGTATTCTATCTCAATAGACAATCGTGGGCGTTAAATAGCCATCCACATGTCATGATAAGACCATAGTGAAATAGCTGGGGTACACTATAGTGCAAGAGTGGAAACTATCACTACATACTACCCGTCATCTAGGTATAATGAAGCTAAGTAATCCAGTTTAGGTATGGTTCCCCATTAAAAAAAGCTTGTTAAAAGTGAATTGAACTATGTTGGAATTAGACGAGGGGCCCACCCTCTCTCTAGGCTGAAGGGACTCGATTGTTGTTAGGACCACAAATCAATTGTTCTTTAGAGGTTTAGTGAGACTTGGAAGGAACAGAAGTGTTCTCGGGGTAAGACATGACCTGCCAAGACCACGAACAACCTGTTGAAAGATTCGATTGTGGTACTGGTTATAGTTATATTCAGAATGGACAGATAATTATATTCTACAGTAAGGGGAGTATAACTACGGAAATCTTTATGGAATGACCGTTTTAATTTTAACAAATATTGATTAATTAGGTTAAAAGGTTTTACCGGTTAATCTCGGACTTGTTGGAGCCCGAATAAAAGATCTGTCTAGGGTCCATTAGGTCCCCGTGCTAGCTATATGGATTAACTGTAGAACATAGAGATAGAATTTAATTCAATAATTATATATGAACTAGCGAAAACGGATAATAATACCGATCAAGTATATGTGATATCGCTATTGGTTTTTTTATGGGGCTCTATATTCAAAACTGTGATTTGAATTTTTCGAAAAATATGAATCGGATTCATGTTCGGGAGGTCAAAAATTATCAATAGGGTCTAAAACTTTAAAAAGTCAAAGAGGTCGACTTTTCGCTAGGGAAAAGTCAATAGTTTGATTTTTCGTACCAATGGATAAAAAAGACCCTTTTTGCCCTTGACTAGAGTTAGTGGAATTGTCCAAACATTTTTGGGAGTAATCTCAGCTAACTTAAGTGGACTATGTTGGTAAACATTAGAATAGAATGATAACATAACCCATCTGTTGGTAGTGCTTTGTAAGTTGTTAATTTGTGGTTGAGCTTTTATATGCATTAGATGCCATGTAATGTTTAGTAAATAGTGAAGTTTTTTTTTTTTCTTAAATACGTTGTTCTCTTCTTGCTGAATCTTTCTTATTTTTTGTTTTGCCAATTTCTCACCAATACCCCTGTTTTCTCACGATTAGACCTTGAAGCCTCTCGTTCTTCCTTTTCTATTCCTTCATTCACCGTGTCCCACAACCCGGTCTGATAGTCCAAGAGTAATAGCAGAGTAACTCTAGTGGTGGTCCTGTTTAGTGAGTTCGGGTGAGATTCAGGCGAGGAAAAAGCATTTTTAAGGAGTACAAATGATTGTTACATTATCTCTTTTTAGTTTACTATTTTTTTTCTATATTTGCATGCTAATTTCCTTTTTTAAGTGTAGAGAATTAGAAGAGTGTAATTAGATTCTTTATTTCATGTGTATGTCTCTGTGTTTCCGATCATCTCTGTTCATGCAGATGGGTATGTATAGTAATGAGACCGTTAACATTCATGGTCATGTCTTATAACAAACTCTTGTAAGGACGTCCTCCTCTGCTCGCATGTCCCCTACACAAATTGATGCAGGATCATGTCATTTGTGACAAGTTACAAACACTGTGTATAACTTTATAAGGCCACATATAGCGAGGCTCGGATACTCTAAGTTAGCTATCAGTTACCAGGATAAGGTTTTTCCCACGCTATTCATTCAGTATTACTACAAACCATTTTGTATTAATCACTTAAGAACCATTCCATCCAATTGCTATAGTCACCAATACATGCTTTAAGTTATATAAAGACACACCAAGGATTTTCAGTTTATTGTTTGTGGCGTAAAGCCAAATAAAAACATTTCAAATTGAAGAAAAATTCAAGAAGTTGGAAGGTAAAATATCATATTATTATACGATCACAAGCATTCGTACAAACTACAGAGGCACGAGGACTTTAAGGGCTTCAACCTCAACCACAACTTCCCTCAAAGAGTTGTTTTCTGAAACGTCCTTTCTGAGTTATGGAGAGCTCGTAAAGGTAGTCTTACGTCACTTCAGGCGTAATTTGGGATGTCCAGCCCATCGTGCTTTATGGAAAACCCCAAAAAGTTTGAAACCTCGCCTTCAAAAGTGTGACTATTTGTAGGGTAACCAAGGGAACAATGAGGCTGGAGTTAGCTTCTACTGATCCAAGTGAGAATAACGAGTATTTGTTGTTAAAATTAATGCTACCGTTCTTTGGAAAGCAAGACCACAGTTGAGGGAATCATGAAGCCATGAAGTAACTCGTTTCTTAAACTGATCACTTCTCTAATGAGAATTGTTGAGACGTTTCAACAACGAGTTGTTGAATTAGGCGCTTAATAGATCAATTAAGGGTTGTTGATGGTCCAGTTCATCTAGTCATCTATCTCCAAAGAGTTCGAGATTGTCTCGATCGTTCCGGTTAATGGGTAGGGTTATGAACCCACATGTACGCTACATTGGGTTTTAACAGAAGCCCAAGACATCTACCTTGATATGGTGTGTTAAAGATCCAGTTGTTCTTATAAGCAAGCAATAAAAAATGTTGACAAAGATGAATGAATTAAAGCCATTTAAATCAAGAAATGGAGTCCATATACTTCAATTCTGTCTGGGAGCTTTGTAAATTCAGAGCCTGATGGGATAAAACCTATAGGTTGTAAATGGATTTACAAGAGGAAAAAGAGGTGTAGATGGAAATGGGTTACAACCTTCTAAGCTTAGACTTGTGGCAGAGGGTCTGATACCCAGGTTGAGGGAGGTGTGTGGACTATAGAAGAAATCTTTTCTTCACCTGTTGTCATGTTAAAGTCTTTATGTATTCTCTTGTTCTATAATCATATATAATGCACTATGAGATATGCTCAAGACATTTTAAAACTTGTTGCTGAAAAACGAACAAAATTTTATAAGATTTTTCTAAACCATATTTTAACCAATTAATTTTGCAAAATAGTTTCCAAGTACCTTAAGTGTTAAAGACTTCTATTTTGCAATGATGCTCTAGGAAAGCAAGAAAAACGTCACTGGTGGGGTGATCAGATGCCCTTTCACTAGAATGAGACATTCTCAACCATTAGCCAGAGCCAACTCTTGGAACTGAACCTAATAATCACCATTTATTTGGTCTAGAACAGTTAACCTTTAATAATTCCGTGTAAGTGTGACCCTCGCTTTTGGTGCCAGAGTCCCGCCCTAATGAGCCCACCTTAAGGAAGAAGCAGATTAAGACAATAGACTAAGTAACCTTATCCTTTTACAGGAGATCAAATAAAGAAACATGCAAAATTGTCATCCTATAGGGGGACACTCCCAGGGTGCCTCGAGGCGATGCATAGAAACTTTATTCAATCCAATGAGGGAGACTGTAGGATATGTTGTCGCACTTCCCGCTCCCACTTACTATGAACACTCTTTCCATCCACCTTGATATTGACCTACCCAAACACCATTCTGTAGGGGGACATTCCCAACGTGCCATGAGGCCGGGGGTAGATCTCACGGTGCGGACTATATGGGAGAAACGTGAAAGGTTTAAATGAAGTATCATATGCCCCAAGTAGCTCCCACTGAATGGTCTACCTAGGGGTTCATTAACCTAGACAATCCGGCTACTGATTTTAGTCTAAGACATCTTTTTAAGTCCGCTCATAGACAACTTTTGTCTATGAAATAAACAAGTTCAAGTAGTCACATTTAAACACTTTAATGGATTGTCCCTAACTTGCATGCATGCATTAAATATATCTAATTCACCTTTTTAAGTAGGTTCCCAGGTAGGGATGTTACATTTCCGTCAACTTAAATACCCCAACCTAGCCAGAACTCACCTTAGACAAAATATCCCTTATAGATAGATTTGCTACACTTTAACCTTTTATTAGTCAATTTAATCCTATTAAACTGATCAAAAGATTAAAGCCTAATGGTTGCTAATCATATTAGAACCGTGATCTTAGATCTATGTTATCCAAGTTTTAAACATTTTAAAACCATGAATTAAACCTAAGCGAGCATGCATGCCTTTCTTATAGCTTTTAGTTCTAATTTCTCTTTAACCTTTAAAAAGAAACAACTAAAACATTGCCACACAACAAGGTATTTATAACGCTTATAAAGTAACCTATGTGTCATGCTTCATGCAATGTCTGGTCATTACTATCCATAACTTTTATATACAAGTAATAACCAAGCAAACATGCTTTCCATACACCCTTATACTATAACAATTATAATATAAAGATGATGCATGTCAATGCTTTTTATGCATGCACAAGTATAACTCTTATATTATATGATGCATAAGCATGCTCTTAGGTAATTAAATCATATTTTTCTAACTATAACTCTTATATTAATAAAAAGATGATGAATGACCAAATTGCATAACCTAAGGTGGGGATTTTCTATATGTGCGATACCATATGACATATAATAAACATTACATCTCATGTAATAACTAATGATTAATGGACTGGGATGAACCTTTACAAAACCGGAATGAAAATTCTATCCCTTAACATTTTTTCAATTGAGCAAACCGGTTTCACAGGCGAACCCGGGTTCTTGAAACCGTTGCGTTGAAGCTCCATGCATTTAGTAAAACGCCTAGGTAAACGATCGCTTAGCACACACTAGATGATTACGCAAAGGAAAAGTGATCGTGTAAAACGAACAAGCAAGTGGAAGATAGTAGAAGACTGTCATATAGTCTAGGTGTGGCTTGATCGTTTAGATCAGCGGTACACGATCGTGTAGGTTTTAGCTAAGCGATCGTCTATTAAATGGTAAGCGATCGTTTAGATCTGCGTCAGCGCGCTAAACGATGCTATTAGTAATGTAAGCGATTGTTTAGAAAACGCGACAATCGTTTAGTTTCGTGGGTGTGCGATCATTAGGAAGACGGGCACTATCGTATAGGCTCTCCACGCTAAGCGATCGTATACTTTCACACCGTGAGCGATTTTCGGATCTCTTTCGTGTATAATCCAAGATGAAATCTATTTTCATTTTATTCTTTAGTTACAAGAACTGAAATCAAACTTCCCATTTTCGCACGAATTTAGAGAAACTCAGCCAATTATCACATAACCGCCTAATTAATTAATTAATTAATATAATCATATTATTTTTAACCTATAGTTTGATATCATATATCTACTATAATGTTTTATCCTCTACTTGATATAAATCATATTTATATCCAATTTCCTCTAAAACAATGTATCTCATACATTTAGTCGATCATATCATATATAATTAATCAGTTCAATTATATCATATATAATCGAACTCCCTCTTGTCAATTTGAATATTTTAAACTGACCCAAAAACTTATTCTCAACTTTATCCAAGCTATCAAGGGGACATTATGGACCTATGGCTCAAAGCTCCAACGGTACATGAATAGCTGACTAAACTCTTTAGCCACGAGATTCATCATCTATTAACTGTCAGGAATTCCACTAAAGACCAACAGTTGAACTCTTTTTACCACAGATATATTTTTGTGTCCATCGGATATAACCAATCATGAGTATCATAGCCCTTCACAGCTCGTAAGTACAGCTGGGCTAAATTACCGTTTTGCCCCGTTACATCTCATTCCTTAAGTGATCCCTTTAATGAACAATACAACATAGTTCAACTATGTGTGAATACCTCTTGGGTCAAGAGAAAGTGTGTGGCGCCACATCGTTCAAGCCTTGGAATCAGCCCTCAAGGGAGCTATCTATCTACTTACCCTTGCTTCAGGGAAGGAGTGAATTCCATCTTGTGTAGCCAAATTTCTAGCTCCCAAATCAGACGAATCCCCAAAGTGGTAGTTTGAGTCGGTGGCCTGGCCACTCGCACCCATGAAAATAAAAGGACCGCTCTCAATGGCAAGAGTTCCTAACTCACTCAAGATTGAGGTCATGTTACCTATGGTCATCCTAGTGAAGTGAAGTCTTTTGTTGGATTTTATATCCTAAAACTCGTAGTTTGTAAATTGACAAACATATTCTATTTTTTTTTTCAATAAAATTGTTATTGAAATTGTAATCTTGAATCCAATAAACTAAGGTCCTGAGGCTATTTTATGTAAACTTAAACTTTATATAATGACATAAAACATGGATGAAGTTCGAGTATTAGCCTAAAATGGTCTATAGTATAGGGATAAGATTGGGCGCCTTGTTCTGGGGACACTATGGATGCGACCCACTTTGTAGTTAGTACAAACGATGTGATCCTGAATCGTTCATATAAAGATATGTGAGTGGGGGCATCCTATGCAATGAGTTTGTATAAGACTGGACCACAACTTAGTCACTTTTTCTTTATAACACCATTTACTGTATAAAACTAACTAATTCAAATTTGATGACCTAGGTAACTTGATCTCAATCCTGAGCTAACTATGAACTCCTGTTTATTCGAGATTATTCTTAGATCTACATGGGTGAGAGCAGCTCAATAGCGCTGGCTTAATAAGCCTCCCATTTCAGGGATAAGACCAAGTAAATAGCTGGGGACATAGGGTGCAAGACGAACTTCACTCCTACCCGTCTCTAGGGGTAATAGATAGATTGTTCCCTTAAGTGTTGACTTTAGAATTAGAACGAGGGGCCCCACCCTCTCTCTAGGCTGGAGCCCATGATCTGTAGGTCCATTAGGTCCCCTGCTAGCTCATATGGATTAAACTTAGAACAGTACGTTGGATTAATTCAAATTGTTTGAACTAGGAAAAGGAATTAAAACCGACAAGTATATGTGATATCGCTATTGGTTTTTTGTATGGTGCTCTATATTCAAATGTGATTTGAATTTCGAAAATATGAATGCGGATTCATGTTCGGGAGGTCAAAATTAGTCAATAGGGTCAAAACTTTAAAAAGTCAAAGGGTCGACTTTTTCGCTAAGGAAAAGTCAAACTTTGATTTCGACCAAATGGAAAAAAGACCTTTTTGCCCTTGACTAGAGTTAGTGGAATTATCCAACATTTTTGTTGGATAATCCCACTAACTTAAGTGGACTATGTGTAAACATTATAGAATGATATATAACCCACTTTGGTTTAGTGCTTTGTGAGGTGTTGATTTTTGGTGAGCTTTTATATGCATTAGATGCATGTAATTGTTTTATAAAATGAAGTTTTTTTTTTTTTAAATAACGTTTTCTTCTTCTTGCTGAATTTTCTATTTTTTGGTTTCCAAATTCTCACCAAAAACTCCATTTTTTCTCACATTAACCTTGAACCTCTCATTCTTCCTTTTCATTCCTTCATTCACCGGGTCCCACAACTCGGTTCTGAGTCCAGAGAATAGCAGAGAAACTCTAGTGGTGGTCCGGTAGAGTTCGGGTCGAGATTCAGCGAGAAAAAGCATTTTTCAGGAGCTACAAAGATTGTACATTATCTCTTTTTAGTTTACTGTTTTTTTCTATATTTGCATGCTAATTTCCTTTTAATTAGAGAAATTAGAGTGTAATTAGATCCTTATTCCACTGTGTATGTCTCGTGTTCCATCATCTCTGTCATGAATGGTATTATATAACGAGACGTTAACATCGTGGTCATGTCTTATACAAACTCTTGTATAGGACGTCCCTGCTCGCATGTCCCCTACACAAATGATCAGGATCATGTCATTTGTGACAAGTTACAACACTTGTAACTATTCCACAAAGCGGGCCACATCCGTAGCGTTACCAGGATAAGGTTTCCCACCTATATTCATATACTACAAACCATTTTGATTATCACTTAACACATGATCCAATTGTATGTCACCACATACATGCTTAAGTTACATAAAGACAACCAAGGATTTTAGTTTATTGGTTTTTGGTAAAGCAAATAAAACATTCAAATGAGAAAAATCAAGAAGTGAAGTAAAATATCATATATTATACATCACAAGCATTCGTACAAACTACAGGGCACGAGACTTTAGGGCATCAACCTCAACACAACGTTCCCTCAAAGAGTGTTTTTGAAACGCCTTTTGAATTATGGAGAGCTCGTAAAGGTAGTTTACGTCACTTCAGGATTTGAGGATGTCCAGCCCATGTGCTTATGGAAAACCCCAAAAAGTTGAAACCTCGTTCAAAAGTGTGACTATTTGTAGGTAACCCAAGGAAACAAGAGGTGGATACTTCTATGATCCAAGTGAGAATAAAGTATTTATGTTAAAAAATGCTACCTTCTTGGAAGAAGACCACATGAGGGATCATAAGCCATGAAGTAAACTCGTTTTAAATGATATTTCTAATGAGAATGTTGAGACTTCAACAAGAGTTGTTGAATAGGCTAATAGATCAACAAGGGTTGTTGATGTCAGTTCATCTAGTCATCCATCTCAAGAGTTGAGATTGTCTCGACGTAGTGGGTTAGTTATGAACCCACATGTACGCTACATGGGTTTAACAGAAGCCCAAGACATCATACCTGATGATGGTGTTAAAGATCCATTGTCTTATAAGCAAGCAATAAAAGATGTTGACAAGGATGAATGAATTAAAGCCATAAATCAAGAAATGGAGTCCATATACTTCAATTCTGTCTGGGAGCTTGTAAATCAACCTGATGGGATAAAACCTATAGGTTGTAAATGGATTTACAAGAGGAAAAGAGGTGTAGATGGAAAGGTACAAACCTTTAAAGCTAGACTTGTGGCAAAGGGTTATACCCAGGTTGAGGGAGTGGACTATAAAGAAACTTTCTCACCTGTTGTCATGTTAAAGTCTATTATGATTCTCTTGTCTATAATCACATATTATGACTATGAGATATGTCAAATGAACATCAAGACTGCCTTTTTGAATGGTAATCTTGAATAGACCATCTACATGAATCAACCAGAAGAATTCATTGAACAAGATCAAGAGCAAAAGGTTTGCAAGCTTAATCGATCCATTTATGGACTAAAGCAAGCATCTTGATCTTGGAATATAAGATTTGATACTACAATCAAATCTTATGGCTTTGATCAGAATTTTGATGAGCCTTGTGTTTACAAGAAAATCATCAACAGTTCAGTAGCTTTCCTCGTGCTGTATGTGGATGATATCCTACTCATTGGGAATGATATAGGTTTTCTGACTAATGTTATGAAATGTCTAGTCACCCAATTCTAAATGAAAGATTTGGGGAAGGCGCAATTTGTTCTAAGGATCCAAATTATAAGGGATCATAAGAAAAAAAGTTTTCCTTGTCTCAGGCATCGTATATTGACAGGATGCTTGTCAGATATTCGATGCACAATTCCAAGAAGGGTTTATTACCTTTCAAGCATGGAATTGTATTGTCTAAGGAACAGAGTCCTAAGACTCCTCAAGAGGTTGAGGAAATGAGACGGATTCCCTATGCATCGACTATTGGTAGCCTTATATATGCAATGTTATGTACTAGACCTGACATTTGTTGTGCAGTAGGGATTGTCAGTCGATATCAGTCCAATCCAGGATTAGATCACTAGACGACGATCAAAACAATCCTCAAGTATCTTCGGAGAACGAAGGACTATATGCTCGTGTATGGAGATAAGGATTTGATCCTTACAGCATACATGGACTCTGACTTTCAGACTGATCGGGATTCTTGAAAATCCACATCAGGGTTAATGTTTACTCTAAATGGAGGAGCTATAGTATGGCAAAGCATCAAGCAAGGATGCATCGCAGGCTCCACTATGGAAGCTGAATATGTAGCTGCTTGTGAAGTTGCTAAAGAGGTTGTTTGGATTAAAAAGTTCCTGACTGGTTTGGAAGTTGTTCCAAATATGTCTTTGCCCATCACACTTTATTGTGATAACAATGGTGCTATGGCAAATTCTAAGGAACCTAGGAGTCATCGAAGAGGCAAGCACGTAGAACGAAAATATCATTTGATTCAGGAGATTGTGCGTCAAGGTGATGTGCTTATCATGAAGATTGCTTCGAGCACAATGTTGTCGATCCATTTACAAAGGCTCGTACGACTAAAGTGTTCGAAGGTCATCAAGAAAGTCTGGGTCTATGAGATATGCAGCGCATTGTCTAAGGCAAGTGGGAGATGTTATTGGGGTATAGTGTATGCCTTAGTTTATTGTATTTTGTACTTTATTTGTATTATTCATTAGTCTCCCTAAGCTTTACGACAAGTGGGAGATTGTTGGGAATGGTATTCTGAATCTTCTTGTAATCTCGTAGTTTGTAAATTCTGTATAAACATATTGTTTTTAATTAAAAAAAAATGTTATTTTATAAGCATATAATCAATCCAATAAACTAAGATCTAAGGTTATTTCATGTAATTTAAACAAGTATGTAGAGACATATAAGTGGATCTTGTTTAAATAATAACCTAATCAGTATGTAGTAGATGGATAAGGATGGGTACCTTATACTGGTGACACTACGGATACGGCCCACTTTATAGATGTTACAAGTGTTGTAAAGTGCTACAAATGATCTGATCCTGATCATTCCTGTGGAGACATGTGAGCGGGGGTATCCTATATAAAGAGTTTGTATAAGACCGGACCACGAAATCATTAGTCTTTTTATATAACATCGTTCATATAGAGACTTACATGTCACTGGGATGACCATAGGTGACATGACTTGAATCCTGAGTGAGTTGTGAACTCTTGTTCATGAAGGCAGTCCTTTGATTTATATAGGTGAGAGTGGCTAGATTGCCAACTCAACAAGCCACCATTTTGGGGATTCGTCTTACTAGGGAACTGGGAATAAGCAATCCAAAACAGAATTCACTCCTTCCCCGATGCAGGAGCAAGTAGATAAATTGCTCCCTTAAGAACTGATTCCGGGTTTTGAACATAGTGGCCACACCCTCTCCTGGCCCGAGAAAGACTTGGTCATAGTAGAACTATGACTTATTGTTCATTAGAGGAATCAGTGGTTAAGGAGTTAGATGTAACTACAGGGGCAAAACGATATTTTGGTCCAGCTGTACTTACGAGAAATTTGTAACGGGTCATTGCATTGTTGATTGGTTATATCCAATGGACACAGAAATATATCTGTAGTACGAAGAGTACAAGTGTCGGTCTTTAGTGGAATGCCCGACAGTTACCAGATAGTGAATAATGTAATTGAAGAGTTTAATTAAGTTGGAGCTTCAAGCTACAGGTCCATGAGGTCCCATTGGTAGCACAAAAAGATCTAGTTGAGAATAAGTTTTTGGATTAATTTGAATTGTTCAATGTAATTAAATTATTTCAATTATATGTGATATAATTGTCATAATGAATTTGATATATTGTAGCTTAATGGGAGGAAATAAATATTTGAATGAGATTCAAATATTTTTTCTATGAATTGGATTCATAGTTATTAAATTTAATATAAATATGATTTATATTTAATGCTATATAATAGAGAAAATAAACTACAGTTTATATTGTATGTGATACAATATTAAAACTATAGGTTATTTGATATATTTTATATAACATATAATTTAATATAAATATAATGTGGTAAGTTAGTTATCATATTTATTTATATTATATTATTATTTGAATAATAAAGAAGGGAGATACAACTCATTTCCCCATCTTTTCTCTCCACCCACTTTAGTAGAGGTGGTTATCTTTTATGGCAAGAGGAATAAAAAAAAATAGTTTTTCTTCTTCCTCTACATTTTGAACGTTGTTGTTGAACGATTGAGAGAAAGACAGAAGAGTTTTGTATCTTTGAGTATTTGTGTGAAAAAGTTCTCAATCTTTCTCCTCTATATTAATCTTCCCCTCTAAACCAAAATAGTCAGAGCCCACCACTCCTGGGTTCTCACCATGAGAATACCAAGGTAACACTGTGGTAATATCTGGGGTTTGGTTCGAGATCTATCTTGAAGGAAGTCTTCAAGTTGTACGTGACTATTCGGGAAAATTCACGAAGAAAAGGTTCTTCAAAGGTAATATTTCCTAAACTCTTTTCATGTAATAACAAGGTGTAATTTAATTTAAACGTATATCTATTTGTGTGTTTATTGTAAACTTTGTATTCAATAATTAATGGAATTTAGTCAATCCGCTCCCGCTGAAGGTTCTCCTCATACGAGTTCTTTCACGAACCATGTCTAACAAGGTTCGATTTCTCCTTTCTGCTACACCATTAGTAAACATAGCTATATTTGGAATAATCATCAATAAACTGATGAGATATTCAAATCCTCCCCGAGCTTTAACATTCATAAAACCACAAAGATCTGAATGTATAAGTTCTAGAGGTTTTTTGGCTCTAAGACCTTTTTCTGAAAAAGATCTTTTTGTCATTTTTCCTTCGAGACATGATTCACATGGAGGAAAAGATTTATTTTTTTTAACTAATTTAGATGTCCATTTTTGTAACAACCCGAGTTCAAGAGAAGGTACATGAACGAACTGATATCACATCTGAATGAGAGGGATCCTGAGGACATGAAAGTATGGTTAAGAAAGGCTTAAAATAATTGAAAGTTACTACCTATATTAACAAGGTACATCTTCCTTTTTGATGGCTCAATCAAAAGAACTCCAAAGTTAAGCGTGCTTAGCTTGGAGCATTCCTATGTTAGATAACCTCCTAGGAATTTTCCTAGGATGCATGTGAGTAAGGACAAAGGAAGATTTATGTGACAAAGTCTTAAGTGCCAAAGATGGGTATTAGGAGAAATCTTTCTTTTCTTATTTTGAGTTTCCGCTGATTTAAACATCTCTATATTTAAAATAACATTTGCCTCAGTTGGTTTTAACACATAAAGTTATTTTCAAGTTTAGCATAATATATTTGAACACCTTTTGAACTAATGAACACTTCATTTATATCAAAAGTTACTTTATACATATGTTCTAGAAAACAAGATACAGAGATTAAGTTTCTTTCCATTCTATGTACAAAATATACATTTTCTAGTAAAATGTAGAAATCTCCAAAACATAACTTGATGTCTCCCACTTCTTCTGCTAAAATGACTTCACCCATTCCCACCTTGAAAGTCATTTCATTTTTTAATAGTTGCTTCCAGGAACTAGTTTCCTAAATGAAAATGCAAATATGATTAGGGGCGCCTGAATCTAGAATCTAGGTTAAGTGAGAACTTTCCATTAAACATGTTTCTATTAAAAGTAAATCGTATTTACCTTGATTTGTCTTCTCAGCTTTCTTCCCCGCAAGATATTTAGGGCAATTGTGTTTTCAATGCCCATCAACATTATAATGGAAACATTTTTCTTTTGCAACTTTCGTCTTACTCTTAGTAGCAAGAGTCTTTTTTCTTCCCTTTTATCTTCTTCTTCATCTAGATACTCTTATCCTTTGAAGGTTCATACTTCTTTTCAGAGGGTTTTGAAACAGATGTTGAACCCTTCTGAAATTTCCTTTGGGAAACAACATTTGCTTCCCCTTCTTTATTTTTCATTAAGGATTGATAAGTCTGGAGTTCATTTAGGAGAGTTGTCAAGTTGTAATCAATCTTATTCATTATTGTGTTTGTACGACAGGTCAGAAAACTCTTCGGAAGAGATTCCTTTATCATACTAACTTGACTCCTCTCGTCTATGACAACATCATTTGCTTCCACTATGTTGAAGTGGATCATCATGTCTAAGACGTATTCTCTAACAAAGGTCCCCTCTTTCATACGTGAATTGTAAACATATTTTATAACATCTTGTCATATTGGATGGCTGTCCGAACATCCCTTGTAACGACTCCATGATCTCTCTATCAGTGACCATGGTTTCATGCTTTTTAGTAAGCACATCAAATATGCTTGCTAAAATATAGGCTCTAGCTTTTTCATTAGCCTTCACCCATCTGTCATAGGCATCCCGGACATTTCAGTCTGCATTAGAACTGGGAAGATGAAGACGTTCCTCCATTAAAAGGAATCTCAGATCATCAACGACTAGTATTGTGTTTATGTTTAACTTCCAATTTGAATAACCCTCTTCATTGAACTTATCGGAGGCTAAGAGTTGAATAATCGAGTTCGACATGCTAAAACATAAACAAATTCTATGAGAAAATTGCATTTAAATCCAATTTTAGCAAAAGTAAAGTACTCATATATCTTTATTTATTTGCAACGATACTTTATTGAGTCAGAATAGATGCTACCGAGGGATAGTCAAATACTCTTTCACTAAAGCAAGACATTCTTGACTAAATACTATATCCATAATAACTTTTATTCCTATAGTCATTTAGTTACCGTTTTTGGTCAATAACTTACTAACACTTAGTAACTCTTGTAAGTGTGATCCTTTATTTTTAGATTTCATAGAACGGTATGAATATGCCCCTAAATTGGAAGACAGGTTCAAGACGGAACTAAGAAATCTTATTCATTTCTGAAGTTTGAGTTGTTTCGAATCCTACGTTACAACCCTCCGAGGGGATCACCATGAAACGACTAGCTAGTGCTGCCTAAAAATGACAGCAGACGCAACATAAGAATCTCATGATTCAAACTAATGGAAGAGACCATAGGATATGTTGACACATTTCCTGCACCCACTTACTTTGAACTACTTCCCCTCTTCACCTTGTTATTGACCCATGCAAACACTTTTCGAATGGAGCAGTCGCAGTAAAAGCGACAGGAAGCCAAGCATGGATCTCAAGGTATGAACTCTTAGGGACGTGAAAGCTAAAAACGATATATAATATATATTATTAATCTCCCACTTAAGTGTTCTAATTATTTGGGTATCTCTTATACTTAGGTATATTTCGGCTAATAAACACCCTAAGTCTATGTGGTTTATCCAAGTATAACGTTTATATTTGGATTTAACCTATGATGTCCAAGTGATATAACCATTTTATTATCTCACACTGCTCACGCATGCTCATAAAACCAGTTAACAACACTTAATATCTCGGCTATAATCCCCAGGTAGCAGGTGTTACATAAACCGTCAACTTAAGTACCTCTAGCCTTAGATAGGAATATAGACCGATTGAGTTTGTAACTGTATTTTATAAGATAACGACCTATTTTAACTATTAAAACAAGTTGTTATAAGATACCCTAAGTGATCATGCATCTTATCTTTGTTATAGATTTTAAATGTCTAATTCATTTTATAACTCTTATAAAACTATAGACATGCTATAAATACACTTAAGCATTCCATACTTTAATATAACAATTATATTAAACTTATGAAACCCTAAACATGCATACTATATATTATAACTATTTATAACATATATTAATGCATGAAACATACTTTCCTATGATGGGATTTTAAATCTACATGACATACAATATGCAAATACATATTTAATTTAAATATAACAAATATCACATGTATAAAATATTTAAGCAACACTGATATGGACCAACTTTGACATCCTAGGCAAGCAACAAACTAATTTATTAAAAACAATAAACAGAAAACAACTTAAAGGAACTTTTAACCACTCGACCCGACCCAAATTTGACCCGAATTACCCGAATCGGCTTTTCAAAGCTCCAAAAGAGGCTGAACCGGACTCAATAGGGTTGAATCGAACCCTCAGGAGCTGAATCGGTCAAATCGGACGACCCTTGCGAACCGGTCCTCGTGCGCATGCGTTCTGGGCTGGGTTGAGCAGCGTTGCAATGGCTTGGCTTCATTGAAGAACAGCGTTGCAACGCTCTAAGGACAACATTGTAACGTTGTCTAGCAAAAGTTTCTTCTCCAATTTTTCCAGTTGAGCTTGCTTGCTTGAATCTTCAATTACAACCTAATTTCGACTCTATTGACTCCAATAAAAAATACAGACTCTCAAGCACACATTAATGCTCATCAATCAAAAGCCAATTACAATTATAACAGCATAATTAAAGAGGAATCTAATACCAAAGCTGGAATAAAACCATATCAGTCACCACAACATGCATGTCAAGAAATTCACCCATCAAACTCAAATTAACGTAATTGAGTACTTAAATCATTCTCTGATACCAATTGATAGAGTAAACATGCATAAAACGAAAACTAACATAATCATTAAGTTCTTTAATTATACTTGATTTAAGTGATAAGCATGCTATAAATACAACTTTATACAAAGAGAGTTTCAAAAGTACAACCTTTGTAGATTTCCTTCAAATCCTTGTTAATCTCCACGAATTTGACCTTCAAATCTTCAGTAGACTACCTAGAGAATCTTCTCTACTATTCTCAGCCTTGGATTTGAGTGGTGGAACTCTGAATTGAGAAGGAATTGAGGTGGATTGTAGAGGGTTTTTAGAGAATTTTCTGTAGAATTTTTCCTCTTAAAATTTAAGTTGCATGAAATTAATTCTGAACAAATTAGAAGTATATATTCATTTAAAACATGCAAGCACTAATTTTCAGCAATTTGACACTTAAAATTGCACTTAACTAGTGGGATAGGTGTTGTTTTGTAGAAATATCCACTAACAATTCTCAAACTTGGATAATTCCACTAAAACTCAAAATTTTAATTTCAAATTAATTAATTACATTTAATTTAAAATTAAATTAAATATAATTTAAATTCAATTTTAGAAAATTGAATTTCCTTTGGAAACTTGAAACTAATTTTAATTTCATTAATTAAATAATAATAATTTAATATAAAATATTAAATCAATAAAACACCTGATTCAAACATAAATTCTATTCATGTAATCAATATTTAAAGTCAAAATTTAAATATACTAAATTCTCCAAATACGTTTAGTTTCAATAAATTTAAACGTTAATTATGTCGAATATAATTATTCAAATCCTAAAATTGAATTTGAACATTTCAAATCCAAACTTTAAATATAATTAACGTTTAATTTTTCCTCTTAAAATTCAAGTTGCATGAAGTTAATTCTGATCAAATTAGAAGTATATATTCATTTAAATCATGCAAGCACTAATTTTCGGCAATTTGACACTTCAAATTGCACTTAATTAGTGGGATAGGTGTTGTTTTGTGGAAATATCTACTAACAATTTTCAAACTTGGATAATTCCACTAAAACTCAAAATTTCAATTTCAAATTAATTAATTATATTTAATTTAAAATTAAATAAATATAAGTTANAAAATTGAATTTCTTTTTAAACTTGAAATCAATTTTAATTTAATTAATTAAATAATAATTTAATATCAAATATTAAATTAATAAAACAACTAATTCAAACATAAATCCTATCCATATTTAAATCAAATATTAAATTAATAAAACACCCAATTCAAACATAAATCCTATCCATGTAATCCATATTTAAATCAAAATTTAAATGTACTAAATTCTCCAAATATGTTTAATTTCAATAAACTTAAACGTTAATTATATCGAATATAATTATCCAAACCCTAAAATTGAATTTGAACAGTTCCAAATTCACTCAATATTTAATCCAAGGTTTAATCTTTTACGAGCTAGAAGAGGAACCTTATAGATCTACAAATCATGAGCTCTAACGATCTGAGATTAATTGGTTAAACTCTTTAATCTGAATTAATCAATATTTGTTAACTACCGAGGCATACCACTATAGCTCGATAGTTGCACTCTCCTCACTATAGATATATTTCTGTCAATTTGATTTATTCATGATTAGTAAGTCGATCATTCACAGATTGTTCGTATTTACGACTAGGTCAAAAATACTGTTTTACTTCTGTAAATACATCTTGCTCCTTAAGTCATCATTGATCCTCTATTGAATAATTGGTTTATAGTCTAACTAATAAACTATGTCCCTCTCCATCATGACAAGGTGGGACCCCTTTATTTAAGACCAGGAAGCAGTACTTAAGAGAACAACCTATCTGCTAACCCTAAATTGGGTAAGAGTGAATTCCATCTTGCAGCACTATGTCACCACCTATCTATCCAGTTTTATCCCCAAAATGGGAGGCTTATTGAGCAGTGTTGTTGAACTAGTCTCACCAATGAAAATCAAAGGATAATTCTGAATAAAGAGAAGTTCATAGTTAGCTCAGGATTAAGATCGAGTTACCCTAAGTCATCGAATTGAAATAGTCAGTTTTAATAGTAAACGATCGTTATAAAGAAAAGTGACTATTTAGCGATCCGGTCTTATGCAAACATCTTTTGCATATGCATAGAATGCCTCCACTTGCATGTCTACACGTGAACGATTTTGGGATCACATCATTTGTATCAGTATACAAAATGGGCCGCATCCATAGTGTCCCCAAGATGAGGTACTCAATCTCATTCATATACTTATTGACTTTTTAGGCTATATACTACAATTTGATCCTTTTTTATGTCTCTACATAAAGTTAAGGTATTCATACTATTGCCATGAGTTCGTTTATTGGATTTTATAACAAAGTGAAATTTCAACAATTGAATAAAGTCTCAATACTTTTATTGCAAAATAGAATCTGTTTCAAACATTACGAACTGCAAGTTTTATGATATTGCCAACACATTATTATCACAATAAAGGGTGATGGCCATTGACATGTTTGGAACAACTTCCAAATTTGTCAAAAACTTCTTAAGCCAGACAACTTCTTTAGAAACTACATACTCTGCCTTCATGGTAGAGTCAGAAATACATCATTTCTTGATGCTATGTTAAGTGTGAACACTGATCCTAATGTAGATTCCCTGAAATTCTTATCAGTTTGAAAACCAAAGTCAGTGTATCTTGTAAAGATCAAATCCTTAGCACCATATACAAGCATATTGTTTCTCGTTCTCCTAAGATACTTGAGAATAGTTTTAACCATCCTCTGGTGATCAAATCTTGGATTGCATTGATATCTACTAACTATTCCTACTACATAGCAAATATCTTACCTAGTATACAACATGGTATACATAAGGCTACCTACTGCAGATGCATAGGGAATTTGTCTCATCACCTTAACCTCTTACGGTATCTTAGGACATTGTTCCTTAGACAAGATTATTCTATGTTTGAAAGGGAGTAAACCCTTCTTAGAATTCTGCATCGAATACCTAACAAGAATTTTGTCGATATACAATGCTTGAGACAAGACTAGTGTTTATTTTATGGTCTATAATGATTTAGATCCGCTTCACTCAGATTTATCATTCGAAACTAAGCAGCTAACCATTTTTTTAATATTCAGTAAAACTACATTATTCCCAATGAGTATGATATTATCCACATATAACACTAAGAAAACTACTGAATTGTTGATGATCTTTTTGTAAACACAAGATTCATCAATATTTTGATCAAAGCCCTAAGATTTGACTGTAGTGTCAAATCGTATATTCCAAGATCGAGATGATTTTTTCAACCCATAAATGGATCGATTAAGCTTGCAAATTTTTTGCACTTAACCGTGTTCGATGAATCTTTCTGGTTGATTCTTGTACATGGTCTCATCAAGATTACCATTCAAAAAATCAGTCTTGACGTCCATCTACCATATTTCATAGTCATGATATGTGACGATGGATAAGAGAATCCGAATTGATTTAAACATGACAACAGATGAGAAAGTTTCTTCATAATCCACTCCCTCAACTTGGGTGTAACCATTTGCCACTAATCTAACCTTAGAAGTTTGCAACTTACCATCCACACCTTTCTTTCTCTTTTAGATCCATTTACAACCTATGGGTTTTACCCCAACTGGCTGTTCTACAAATGACTCAGACAAAATTAAAGTACATATACTCCATCTCCTGATTCATGGCTTTGACTCATCCATCTTTGTCCACATCAACCATTGCCGGCTTGTAAGACAATGAATCCTCAACGTCATCATCTAGTATGACAACTTGAGTTTCTGTTAAACCCAAATAACGAGAAAGTGGGTTATAACCCTCTCACTACGTCGAGGCTCTCCTCAACTCCTTCAACTATTGAGGAGGATGTATTTGGCTGGATGAAACAACATCAACAACTCTTGTTGAAATGTTTAGTTCTTCAATAACCCTTAGTGAAGATTAAGTAGTTTCATTGGAAAACTCATTTAATACGATTTTACTTATTAGTTTATGCTCCCTAATGTGGGCTTCCTCCAAGAAACTAGCATTTGTCGATACAAACACTTTATTATCTTTTAAATCATAAAAGAGATCATCTATCGTTTCCTTTGAGTAACTAGCAAAGAGAACATGGTTTCAGTTTCTTTCGGTTAGTCACTAACAAATGGGTTGGACACCCCCAGATTATGAGATATCATAAACTATTTTTATAACCCTTCCATAGCTCAAAAGGTGTTCTAAAAACACTTTTTTATGGAACTTGGTTCAAGAGATAGGTTGAAGTCTCCACTGCATAACCCTAGAACGAGTTAGGTAATAAAGCATAACTCATCATTGATCGAACCATGTCTAACAGGGTTTTGTTTCTCCTTTCTGACACACCATTTTGCTAAGGTGTACCATGTGTTGAGAGTTAAGATGTTATTCCATGTTCTGTCAAATAGTTTTGGAATCTTATATCCATGTACTCTCCACCTCGATTAGATCGAAGAATTTTAACCTTTCTACCTAATAAATTCTCAACGTCGGTCTTGTACTCCTTTAACTTGTCAAGTGTATCAGACTTGTGTTGCATTAGGTGAATATACTCATATTTTAAATAATCATTTGTAAAAGGGATGAAATATTTAAACCCTCATCTTGCCTCAACATTCATTGGATCACAAAGGCCTAAAAATATAAGTTTCAAGGGTTCTTTGGCTCTGGTGACTTTTTCCAGTGAAAGGTCGATTGTCATTTTACCTTCAAGACAAGATTTATATATAGGAAAAGAATTTTCTTTTAACTCTTTCAGAAGTTCATTCTTGACTAACTTCTCAATCTTATTGAGATTTATGTTACCCAATCTTAGATGCCAAAGATGAGCATTTTCTTTTGGAGAAACTTTAAGTCTTTTGTTTTGTGTGCATGTGGTATTCAACATTTCAACATTATGGAGCATTTTAGATGCTAATGGTCTTAGCACATATAAGTTGTTTTTATTTATTGTTGAACATATATGAATACCATTCTTTAAAATAAACACTACACAAATAAAAGAGATATTATAATTTTGTTCCAATATACATGAAACCGAAATTAAATTCCTTTTAAAATGAGGAACATAACAAATATTGTCTAACAATAAAAATTTCAAATTAAAAAACAACTTCAAGCTCTCTACTGCAACCATTTAAGTCTTTTGTTTTATGTGCATGCGGTATTCAACATTTCAACATTATGGAGCATTTTAGATGCTATTGGTCTTAGCACATATGAGTTGTTTTTGTTTATTGTTGAACAGATATGAATACCATTCTTTAAAATAAACACTACACAAATAAAAGAGATATTATAATTTTGTTCCAATATACACGAAACTGAAATTAAATTCCTTTTAAAATGAGGAACATAACAAATATTGTCTAACAATAAAAATTTCAAATTAAAAAACAACTTCAAGCTCTCTACTGCAACCACTTTAAGTCTTTTGTTTTATGTGCATGCGGTATTCAACATTTCAACATTATGGAACATTTTAGATGCTATTGGTCTTAGCACATATAAGTTGTTTTTGTTTATTGTTAAACAGATATGAATACCATTCTTTAAAATAAACACTGCACAAATAAAAGAGATAGTATAATTTTGTTCCAATATGCACGAAACTGAAATTAAACTCCTCTTAAAATGAGGAACATAACAAATATTGTCTAACAATAAAAAATGCAAATTAAAAAACAACTTCAATCTCTCTACTGCAACCACCGGGACGACCTGTCTCGTTCCAACCCACAAAGTCATGTCTCTAGCCTCCAACTACTGCCAGGAACTAGTTTTCTGTAACGAAGAACAAATGTGATTAGTGACTTCTGAATCAAGTATCCGGGTGGAATTGTCATTTCCATTAAACAAGTTTCTAAAACCACTAAATCGCATTTACCTTTTTTTTTCTTCTTCTTCTTCTCGATCAAGTACTTTGCGCAATTTTGTTTCCAGTGCCCATCCCGATTGCAATGAAAATATGTTTCCTTTGCAACCTTAACATTTTTGCCCTTTTGGACAACAACAGGTTGGGTAGCTTTATTCTTCCCCTTACCACCTTTCTTCTTCTTCCACTTTTTAGAGCCTGAGGAAGAAGGCACAGGCGTCGAGAGCACATCATCTTCTTCCTCACGAAAAAGGATATCAAGTAAAAAGTGTTTTTACTAAGCGTTAGCATCGAGAGCATACACGATCGAGCTATGAGTTGACTATGTGATAGTTACTTACTTGATCGTTGCTACACGATCGAGTGGCAAAGTCTATATGATAGACTTCATCTTCTAAACGATCGAGTATATCATCTATACGATAGACAGTGTTCATCTCCCACTTACTCGATCATCTACTCGATTGTATACCTCATGTTTTCCTCAATCCAAGATCATACAGAGCACACAACTCCTAGATTCTCACATCGAGAATACCAAGGTAACACTTGTGGTAGTGTTCTAATTCAGTTCGAGGATCGAGTTGGACTCGATTGGGTTCGAGGTGCATCCAGTTGTTCGTGTTGTTGGTTGTTCCGTTCGTTGTCTTCGTGTTCGTGTGGACTGAACGATTTGCTGAACGATCGAGGGATATTTGAAAAAGGGTTCTTCAAAGTTATGCATACTCTATCCCTTGCTTGTTCTTATTAAAAAGCATGTTGTAATTTCTAATTATGCATAATCTGTTAGTTTCTATTTAGATTTTCTTCATACCAATATGATACTTAATATTGCATTTTAAAATAATGATGATATACTATTGATACACCAATGACGTATTTGGAATGCATTTTGAATTATGTTGATTTAAAATTGAAACACCAAATGTTATGCTTTAAGTATATAATTATACTTAATATTGGTATATCAACAATATTGTTGTTATACATTTATTTCTTTCTAAATTTGGTTTATCAATCAATCAATACACGAACTATGAGATACATACATTATACAACTAACATACTAAATTGTATGTTTACATGCCATCGAAATCATACAAAAATTTTAAAAATGAAACAAGTTAACTTATATACATTATATTTGACTTCTTAGTTGACATAATTAATACAATTAAGATATGACATTAAAATTAGATAAACAAATTTGAAAACATAAAATAATGCCAACCCTAAATACCTTTGAAAACTTACTATTTAGAATGAAAATAATACCATGTCAAAACAAAATTAAAAAAAACAAAAAACAAAAGCAACTTCCACCATGACTTAAGGGGTGTTTTACCAACTCACTCCAACTCTCCATTCTTCCCATGTTTTTAATGGCTTCACCCTTCAGCCATTGTCACACTCCGAGAACTAACTTCGGGCTCCGACAACCATCTCTAATGACAATTTTGGTGACCAACTCCAGACTCTGACAACCACCTCCGATGACAATTTTAGCGACGAAATCTAGATTTTGACAACCACCTCCAATGACAGGTTCAGCGACCAACTCTGAACTTCGAAAAACTTCATGCGACCAAATCCAACAACCAACTCTGACCTCCAACAACCACCTCCGGTGACCCAACTCCGATGACCACCTTCGCACTACTAACTCCGATGATCAATTTGCTCCGACAACAAACTCCAATGACCAACTTCGACTACAAACTTCGATGAAAATCACATTCGATGATCACCTTTGAGCGAGCAACTCCGACGACCAACTTGAGGCTTCGACAACCACCTTTGACGACAAACTCCAACAGAAACTCTAATATCACCTTCATGCGACTAACTTTGGACTTCGACTACAATCTCCAGTGAAAATCATATTCGATGATTAACTTCGACAACCACTTTCGCCTGACCAACTTCGAGATTCGAAAATCCCCTCCGATGACAAACTTTGACAACCAATTCCAATATACCTTCATGTGACTAACGTCAGGCCCTGACAACCACCTCCGGTTACAAACTCCAGCAAAAATCATCTTCGATAATCAACTTCGACAACCACGCCCGACTACTATATGACTGATGACTATTAAAGTATGTTGTAGGGTTGTTGATTATATAAAAAAATATTATTTTGTAGTGCAATATTTATACGTAATGAATTCACATATGAAATGAGTGTTAAGAATATTTAGACAAAAAGTATGTAACATGTAAAAGAAAAACCATAAAATGGAAAAAAAAAAATCTAGAACATTTTCTAGCAAAAATTAGTGAAAAATAGAGATTTATTCTCTGGTGATCATCCAGATTTAGAGGAAATGAAAGTGAAACTGTTGAAGAAATGTGGTGACATTCCATTGGTTGTTACGATGACGGGGGAGATTTAATTAAAAAAAAATACATGACTCTAAATATATAGAGCAACAATAGGAAGAAGAAGAAAAAGAAGAAGATAATGAAATTCATGGAGAAAAATTGACTATAAAGTTTTAATTTCACTTTAGTTTCTCATTTTATTTAATCATATTTCTACAAGAAATGTAAGGGGTTAATTGTTTTTCATTACCCAAAAAAGAAAGAAAGAAAGAAAAGTTTTAAAAATTAAAAGAAAAAAATTGCAAT
Organism: Benincasa hispida; assembly: GCF_009727055.1. Classification (NCBI taxonomy): domain Eukaryota; kingdom Viridiplantae; phylum Streptophyta; class Magnoliopsida; order Cucurbitales; family Cucurbitaceae; genus Benincasa; species Benincasa hispida. The sequence goes on from NC_052354.1 coordinate 27,908,985, forward strand.
CTATATTTTATTCAAACAATGATGGATAGAATTATTGAATAAAATAGTTTCAAAACAAAAATAGTAATCATAAAAGCATATTATTTAGAGTTCAAAAAACTGCATAAGATACCTAGACATATGAACTCAACTCTGCACCCCAAACACAAACATATGAACTCATACTAAATAACTCTACACCCCAAACACATACATATAAACTCCACAGATATATGAACTCCAGACATCCTATCTCAACTCAGCGCCCCAAACAACCCCTTAATATCTTGACATATTAGTTGCATAAATTATATACTTTATATCAATTTATTAATATACAAAAAATAAAGTCTATCAATTGACTAATATGCAAAATATAAAGTATATAATATATATATATGCTGATACACAAATGAGGCTCGAATTGGAATAATAAAAAATGGGAGATTTTTTTTTTTTTTTTTGCTAGATTTGTAAATTTTTTTTAATGACTATATTTGTAAATAAGTAAATAAACTTATATTTTCTTTTCAACCCATTGCAACTGGGGTTTGCCGAATGGATGACCTAAATGTTGGGAAGAAAATGAGATTTTTTCCACTTTCTAAAAATAGGGAATTTTGACCCTTTTGTTGACGTTAAATTTTAGTGAAATTACCAAAAAGGAACTTCACGCATGAGAAATGAGTTTTCTCGCTCTCTTAATTACACTATTGCACTTTCGCTCTCTCGTTCCTTTTCCTTTCACATATCACCCTCCTTTCTCCCTTTCCTCTCACATATCACTCTCCTATCTCTTTTTTCTCATGATCTTGCTTTCTTACTCTTACTCTTACTTTTACTCTCGGTCTCACTCTTGCACTCTTGTTCTCTTGCTCTCGATCTTGCACTCTTGTTCTACTAAACAAACTGAATAGAGAGGGGGAAGAAGAAGAAGAAGAAGACAATTAGAGCTGCTTGTGTGGACTTGTCGATGCTAGTGCGTGATATTGTCAAAGTTGGTCACACCATAGAAGAAAAGCACCGAAAGAAAGAAGAAAAAGAATAAGAAGGAGTAAGGTTAGTTTTGTATAACCGTTGGATGATGAGGTACACAAAAGGTCAAATCATTTTGGACCTTGTGTATAGGCATTTTAAGGAATTTTGGCACCAATGACCTATTTTTAAAGGTTCAAATGAAATTTGACATAACTTTTAAGAAGCAATGTTTTTTTTGGCATTTTGGTTGCGTTAGCATGTGGAGAAATTATTATTGACCAAAATCTATGGGTGCTCGTGATTTTCGCTTCTTTCAATTCCTGGTTTACAATTTTTTTCTGCATTTTTTCTACGTTCTTCTTCCTCATTTTTTTTCTTCTCCCACTTCTTTCGCTTTTTTTACCTCATTCTTCTTCTTCTTCTTCTTCTTCTTCTTCTTCTTCTTCTTCTTCTTCTTCTTCTTCTTCTTCTTCTTCTTCAAAGCGAGACCAAGGAGAGAGATATGAAGAAACAAGAGCGAGAAATGAAGGAGGAAAATTTCTCCCTGTGATTTTTTTTTTTGTGGGCAATACATTGCATTTTTTTTAATTGGTAAGGAAGAGGTTTTGAAGAAAGCAATCCTGTATGGTGGATTGAATAGGAAGAAACTTAGAGGGGACATAAATTTAAGCCATGTTTGCCCCAGTTCAAAGTTAATAAATCAATGGTAATTTGAAAATGGGCTCCATTTGATTACCTTTGATGAGTTATAATAATTATTATTATTTTTACAAATGGAGGTCAAATGAAAATGGGTACCTTTTTGAAATTGAATGAAAAATGGCATTCTACTTGCATCAACACCCTGTGAATTTATCCATTCGACTTTGAAATCCATATGCGCGCTGTGATTCATAAGATTTCTTGATACTCGATACTTGATGCTCTGCACTCTACGCTCTATGCTATATACTAGCTACATACTACTCGATACTCAATACTCGATACTTGATGCTCGATGCTCCATATTATATACTAGCTACATGTTAGTCGATCCTCGACACTTTATGCTCTATTTTGTAAGTTCTATGCTTGATTTAGAAGTTCGCTTGATGCTTGATGCTCTAATGATCTATACTCTATGTTTGATGCTCGATACAAAGAAATGCAAGAAGAAGAATAATAATAATAATAATAATAATAATAAGAAGAAGATGATGATGATGATGAAGAAGAAGAAGATAATGATGAAGATGATGATGAAGAAGAAGAAGAAGATGATGATGAAGATGATGATGATGATGATGAAAGAAGAATTGTAGAAAAAACGTAGAGAAAGGGGAAAAGGGAAGAAAAATAAACTCAGAAAAAATGAAAAAAAAGAAAAAATATGTTGCAAAACAAAGAAAATAGAAGGGAGATGCATTTAAGGTTAAAGTGGTAATTTCTCACGATAATGACATAAGCAGAAAGTCAAAATTTATTGGTTTTTAGAAGGGAACCCAATTTTCATCTGTGCCTTTTATTTTGGGCCATCTATATCATTTCCCTACCTTTAGTGTTATTTATTTGTGTTACATATTCGCACCGACACATGAGACTAACTTCCAAATCTAAAATAAAAAACATAAACTGATTGACAAATGGAGCGTACCCAATTCAATCATGTCTAGAAATTATGTAGTATTATTATCGTTATTGTTACTGCTCAGAAGAAAATATTATGAATTTCGACACATTTGCTATTATCACTATCGTTACAGTTACAGTTTGAACGGTAACGGTAAATGTATCAAAATTCACAATTTTAAGTAAAGGCGATAAAAAAAAATCCAACTACATTTATGATTCAGGCTCATTACAATTGATCTATAAATGGAATATATTATAATTACATCAATTTTCATTACGGTTTGGTAAACATGGTCTTAGAGCGAGAAGCTAGATATTGGAGCGAGAAACGCGAGAGTGATATCAAGCATCAGACATCAAACGTGATTTTTGAGATCAAAGCAGTAATTTCACACGCGATTGACATAACCAGAAAGTCATTTTTCGAGTATTTTCGAAGTTTGAGTCCATTTTTATTTGGCCATGAAGCTGAGCCATCTGTACAAATTTTCCCTCCTTTAATAAATTTTCCATCATAATTTTCCTAAAGAAAAAGGAAAATAATAAAGAGGAAAAAGCAACAAATCGATTTAGTGTACTGTAGAGGTTTCGCACCAGATAGAACCCCGTCGCGCCAAGCGAGGCCAATTTTGGAGCCAAATCGATGCCAATTTCGTTTGGCGGGAAAAATTAATTTTTAATTTTCATTTCTCTTTATTATTCCCAAATACTATATATGTTTATTTGACTTAAAATTATTATTTTTTTCTTGTCAAAGCAATACTCATTTGTCTCCACCTACACTTCTTCCAAAATCAAGAACACAGAAAAATTCCTTCAACAGTTCTGAACCAAGAACTCAATCTTCATCCTTCTAATTTCTTCAAGGTAATTCTCAACTATGGTCTCATCTTCTTCCAGTCTTTTCGATTTTGTTTTCCCCCTTTCACATTTCGATTTTTTGTTTTTGCTCTGTCTGAACTCTTAGGGTTTCTATTTTCCCTTTTGCATGTCTAGTTTCTTGGGTATGGATGCGGTGGTAATGGACTCTGATGAGTGTTCGAAGCCTTCGACTACGGATGGCCAAACTTGGCCACGGAAGGTCCAGAAGCGGAAGAGGGGTTGCATGGAAATAGGGAGTTTAGACAAGGAAGAGAGAGAGGCGAAGATCGATGGCCTTCAGAAGGAAATTGACAGTTTGTTTAAGTATTACGATGAAGTTAAGTGTCAGAAAGTGGATCTTGATTTAGGCCAATGTAGTTCTAGTAATTCGATTGTTGCTGCTCTTATGGAAGAGAGTGAACTACCGTTGTCGAAGCTTGTTGATGAGATTTACGAGAAGATGAGGAAGATAGATCGTGGTGGTGTAGTGGAAACAGTGACTGTTGCATCTGTGAAAGCTTCTGTTCTTTTTGTTGGTCGGAGGGTTATGTATGGCGTGCCTAACGCTGATGCAGATGTTTTAGAAGATGACTCTAAAGAGTGTCTATGGTGTTGGGAGGTACCTTTATATCCATATCGTTTGTTTTCTTATTTATCTCTGCATGTTGGGTATCGTACTCGTGCCATCTTTGAATTAGTTGCGTTTTCTGGGAGGTACATTTTAACCAAATTAGTAGTATCTTTTGGTGTATATTACTGATTGTAAGACGAACTCAGGGCTTTGTTGTTGGTTCCCCGTATTAGTTATTAGTCATTCCGATTTGTTGCGAGTGTATGCAGTCCGATTCAAGATTAATTTCCAATTTAAGAGAGTAACTAACATTCTGTCATGGTTTTGTTCAAGTGGTTATGTTCTGATGAAATTCCTTGAGTTACTCGATACACTCAACATATAATTTCTGCCCCCATAATTAATTCTCGTCACTTTTGTTTTCGACATTATTTATCTTTAGTAAATAGGAGCAGGACATCTGTTCTTTATGTCTGACGGCTTTCTTAGAAATTTTGTGTAGTTTAGTTTCTTTGGTTGAACTTCCCTATATATATTAATTGCTATTGTCCAGTGCTTCATGCTGATCTTCCCCTTTAATTTTAAAGACCAGGGATCTAAAGTTGATGGCAAAATCCACCCGTGGAATATTGAACATTCGCCGCACATGTCGGAAAAAGATTCATGAGAGGGTCACTGTTCTTTCGGGTAGGTTTTTTGGTGTGTGTGTGTGTGTTTAACACAAGCTTGTTTGTTCTTCACTCTTCTGGTTTTGGGTTCATAAGTGATCTATGGAAAATTAACTGTTGCTCTCTTTTTCTGGTAGCTAGAGAAATTTTTGACGTTTGTAACTGCCGCTTTGGCTGTGTAATTGCTGTTGTTGTGGCTCCTTGGATAAGAGAAAAAAATGAATGACATTCCTGTTTACAAATTAATGGTGATATATAGTTATAAACATGGTGATCTACCTAGATTGGGAGAGAAGTTCTAACATAATGTATGAAAGAACTTGATTAATTTGCAACCCATCTAAAATATTTATGGGTGAACTATTGTAGACGTTTCAGTGTATGAGGTGGGATTAAATACTATCTGTGGGTAAGAGTTTAAAGGTAAAAGGGCAAACCAGTTGTATTTCATGGAATCAGGCTCAATTGGATGTCTATCTCCTTGTGTTTCAGGTTATCAAGCCTACCCAATGTTTCTTTCCACTGACCATTATTCTGGGGAACTCTTTTAACTGTGTTAAGTTTTATTACTCGATTACTTTATAGTGCGGGGGTGTCGTAACATGTAATCTTTATTAAAGTTCAAGTAAATGATGTTTTGTAGTAGGTTGAAAGAAGATGACTATTCAAAATGAAAATGTGTATTTCTTATCCAAAAAAATGAAAACGTGTATTGGAATTAAAACAGCTAAGGGCTTTATCTCTCCAAATAGGTTTTGGGAGAAGGAAACTTGTCTGTATCTATAAAGAAAATAACTCTACAAGTAACACCCCTCTCAACTTAGTAAATGTTAATTAGACCCAACTTGGACTTTTAATCTTCAAACATTGGTTTATGAAGAGCTCTGGTCAGGATGTTTTCCATCTGAACTATTGTAGGGAGAGTACATAAGAGACACCTTTTGCTTCTATTTTCTCTTTGATATAGTGATGGTTGATCTCGCCATGCTTCATACAGTTATGATGGACATTGGACACAGTTGATGCTTGATTATCCAATACAATTCTATTGAATCATGCAGTGGTCCAGCCAAATTCCTGTGCTCAAAGCTCTAAATTCAGCTTCATCATTGCTTCTAAGAACCATTTTCTTTGGTTTTTTCCCTCCATGTCACCATGTTTCTTTAACCATCTGTGCAAGAAAGGAATAGTAGAATTTTTGTAGATAAGTATGCTTCTTTTGATTCTTTTTGGGCTTTTGTTCAAACATATAGCCTCTTGGTAGGGCACAGGTTGCACCAAATTCTTTTGTAATTATAGCCTTTTGATGATTTTTAACAATTGAAAGGCTCTTCTTAACTAGTGTTCCGGGGGGAGCCTTCTCAACCCCTTGCCCTTGGACTGTTTTTTTTTCTGGTTTCTATTGGAATATACATGTTTGTTTCTTATTAAAAAAAAGTCCGTGCAATATCTAGAAGTGAATCTCAATTCAATTCTTGAACCTGTTCAATCTTATGAAAGCTGATTGTTAGTTTTACCAAAGTAAAAGGCTTTCTGTTTGAGGGATTCTTAGATATTTCAATGTTTGATAAACTACTTGCGTATGTTCCTTCACTTCTGGACTAATTATAAATGAACTGAGTTTATTAACAAGAAAATTAATGGCAGGATTTGCGTGGTAAAGGTAGAAAGGTCCTACCAATATTTGGTACTGTTCTTATTCATTAGGAATATTTTGGCTATTGAGGTTGAAGTTGACCTAGGATCCATTAGAAGGTTTGCTCCTGTGCATAACCTACAAGTTTCATTTAAAAGTTCAAGTACTTATTTCTTTTGAGAGATATTTATGCCCTTATAGAATCTAACAATTTCCATTCTAATAAGATATCTAAAAGTTGATCTTCACCCCAAACTTGTCGGATACGAGTTTCTAGGAATAACGATAGATGTAGCGAGTTTTCCCTTTTGTTAAATAAGGCATGATTACCGTGGCATGGGTACAGTAAGAGGTTGTTGTCTTTTTCTTGTTTTTTCCCCTCCTTTTTACAATGTTCCTTATGACAGCGTTTCTCCATGATTTTTCTTTAGAGGCTTAGTTTAATGGTTTGATTCTGGAGTTTTTAGTTGATTTTTCCTCCGTTTTTAAGTTATGATGTCTGTCTTATTTCAGCAATGATGTCAACACTACTTAAGTCAGAGACTGATCAGTCTTGCATTCAAGAGTTCACAAAAGCATCAGAAAAGCTTGGTAAAGTATTTGATGAAGCCAAGATCCGTGTACTTGTGGATGGGTTGTCACAGAAGATTGCTACTGAGATGTATGAGTTTTTTATTTTCTTTAAGTCTTCACATTTGTATTCCTATATATTGCTTGTTTAATTTAAACTTCTTATTTCAGGGCTGAGAAGGAAGCAAAACGAGAAGAGAAGCTAATGGTCAAACAACTAGAGAGAAGTCAGCGGGAAGCTGAAAAGGAGAAAAAGAGAATAGATAAGGAACAACAAAAGGAAAAGTTGCAAAATGTAAGTACTATGTGATCTAAAATTTATCATTTTCCTGCTGTTGGCCTAGGTAATGGCATTTCAATTTGTCTTGGTCTTCAATAAAATTGTATCAAGTCTTGGGCTTCTCAAGTGACTTGCCTGCACAAACAATTTAAAACCAGGAAAAGGAGTCAAAAGTGACAGAAAGGGAAGAAAAGCGTCGAGAAAAAGAAGAGAATGAAATGAAAAAACAACTTAGGAAGCAACAAGAAGATGCTGAAAAAGATCAACGTCGTAGAGAGAAGGAAGAAGCTGAATTTAAAAAGCAACTTTCTTTACAGAAGCAAGCTTCCTTAATGGAGCGCTTTCTTAAAAAATGTAAACCTAGTCTGTCATGCCAAAATGACCAATCAACAACTGAATTGATTACATCAGTTCCATTGAGTAAAAAGAGTGAAAACATGCCAGAGGCTTGCACTCAGTTAATGGACTGCACATTTTCCTCAAGTGATGTTATCATTCCTGTTGATATCCGCAGGTATCATTTGATGCATATGGTATCATTTTCTGAGAGCCGTGACTTTCTCAAGGTCTTATATTTATGACATGTCCTATTTTCAGGCAGCATTTGTCTTCTTGGCGCTTCATAGGTCATTCAGTTCGATCAAGAGGAAAAAAGCACTGGGGCATTCGTCAGAAGCCAAAGTCTGAATTGTTCAAGGAACTTAAACTTTCAGCTGGCAGAGAATCAGCTAATGATGATGAATTGGGTGAGGAGAGGCTTGTAGATGGTTGGGAAGAACAAATAATAGGTGCTGGAACCAGCCAGACAGAGTTATGCAGTACTTTGCTTGATGTCAGGAAGTCAAACAGAGGAAAACAGTTGCTGCAGTTTGCAAAGAGCTATAGACCTGCGTTTTATGGAATTTGGTCCACAAAGAGGCAAGTTTCTTTTTATCACAATTCTCAATCATAGCTAGGATCTTTAGTTCTTCAAATTAAGTTTTAGGAAGAGCCTTGATCAAAATATTGACAATTTGGGGACTGGTCAGGATGAAAATTGGAGATATGATTCCACCTTCAACACTTCTTGATATAATGCATCTATCTTTGTGTGTTTTTTATAGTTTTGCATGGACATGATTCTTTGCAATACTTTCTACAGTTTGACTATCAAAAGATAGTACTATGGATCTTCCATTTTGAACTTTAACTATGTTAATACTTTTAACCTAATCTTTTTCCATGTGCCTCAACCAATGATCCACAATTTCACTTCCTCATTGCGTTGTGATATATTGGTTTTTTAAAATTGCTATGCCAGGAGAAACAATTTCTTCCCACATACTTGCAATAATCTTGAAGTGGTTATGTACTCTAGAGGGGGGTGTCTTGCCTGCATGTGTAGCGTGTGGGGGTACCCCTAGGTGGCCGTGCCCACAGTCCAAGCACAAAGGGCCACACATGGGCATATGCTTTACATTCGAGTAAACTTCAATCTTTTTCTTAAGATGTCTTCTTAAAGCAATCCCTTACTAGGAGTCTTTTCAAGTAAACAGTATTTAAATATCTTAAAGGATCATTCATAATCAATTATTAGTGGCTCTGCAAAAGCAATGTTAGAGAGAGTATGAGATAAGCAAATGGAGTTGTACCTACTGCTTATGATTGATCCTTTATGAGATAGATGAAAGGATATACTAGGACATGAAAAAATGAAAAACAAGCCCAAGGACAAAAAAGACCAACCAAGAACAAAAAAGACCCAACACTGAATTACGTAATGAGGCTCCAATCCAAAATGTAAGCTGATTATTACAAAAAAGGCATAATAACAAACTATTTGCATTTCATTTTCTAGTTTTCATTTGGTTCCCTTGGTATCTTAGTTGGTTTGTGTTGTATCTTTGAGGATATCAAGAATATAATTCTGAATGGAAAGTGATATTCCTTAAGTGGATTTAGCATTTTCCACACCTATTTAATACCTCAACCATCCTAGGTCTTTTATTTTGAAATCTTTAACGAAATATTTGTTAATAATTAATATGGCAGATATGTGCATAATGATTCTCGGTTATAAATATTTTTATATCATCAACATAGGCGATTATGATCGTAAGTTGTTATTCTTAGAGTGAAAACGGATGAGGTGTGTTAGCTTCACATTAACTGTAACCAGTCCTTTCATTGCTTTAATGAATTTGCTGAACCAAGCATGAAGAGATTGTTCAAGGTCACAAAGACATCAAGACTTGGTAGTATCTTCAGTTTTGTTCATTTTTATTTTATTGTAGTTTTTCTGTTTTATGGGGGTATTGAGGGAAATGGGTTTTTTAAAGGTATGGAGAGATCAGGGGAGGTTCGGTCTTTAGCTGGGTGTAATGTTTTTCTTTTGGGCATCCATGTCAAAGGAGGAGAGTTGCTTTATATCAGCTTTGTCCCTGATTGGCTCTTTTTGAGCTGTTGGTTTGTAGCCTTTCTTCCCTTCTGAGTGTTTACCCACTCGTATTCTCATTTTTTCCAATGAAAGTTGGGCTTATTTTTTATTTTTATTTATTTTTGTTCGTTTTGTCAGTTTCCCTTAGATTCACTGATTGAACTTTTTTGAAATTTTTACTTATCTTTGGGCTGTTACAACTTTTTCCAGTCATGTTGTTGGACCACGCCATCCTTTTAGGAAAGACCCAGATTTGGATTATGATGTTGACAGTGATGAAGAATGGGAAGAGGTAGTGCATCCACATTTTTTGCTTACAGCTTTATTTTTATTTTTATTTTTTTTGAGCAGCAACCAAGTATTTCATATTTCAGTATTACAGAATTCTATTCTCATTTTGCAGGAGGATCCTGGTGAAAGCCTCTCAGATTGTGATAAGGATGATGAAGAAAATCTAGAAGAGGAAGGATGCGCAAAAGCCGAGGATGATGAAGAGAGTGAAGATGGATTTTTTGTTCCTGATGGATATCTCTCAGAAAATGAGGTGTGAAACACAGATGCTGAGTTGATCTAATATTTTAATGGTGCTAGAGGAATGGGTTGGCACATGAATTGAACCAAAATCTGTTTTTTCATGTTCCCTAAAGTAAAAATATTTTAGATGAACTAATTGGTTAGATGGGTCAGTCTTGGGATGAGTTAATTCCATCTTTTTACATATTTCATAAGAACTTTTATCATGTCTGAACAATGTCCCTTTGAGCTTGCAGGGTGTGCAACTCGACTGCATGGAAACTGATGATGCTGATGAGGTTGGGAGCTCACCTAGTTCTAAGGAAGATATGCAGGGCAAGGAACTTTATAGTTTGTTTAAGCAGCAAAAGCATCTCTACAACATGACAGGCCTTGCACTTAGAAAAAATCAGCCCTTGATTATATTAAATTTATCGCATGAGAAGGATAGTTTGCTAATGGCTGAAGATCTTGATGGCACATCTAAGCTGGAGCAGACTTGCCTAGCAGCTCTCAGTATGCGCTTGATGCAGGGTGGATGTCCCATAGAGATATCAGTTGATGGAATGGCAGATGAGGATCCAGAGATGTGCACCCCAACTGACAAGGACAATGGCACCAGCACCCAGATCTCGACTTCAGCTATCCTTGATTCAGACATGACTGCAATTGTAAGTTCTGTGTATCCTGAATGGTTAAATATTAGCTTTCATGAATTGTTTTAGAAAAAAAAAATACAAAAATAGATTGGATTTTTGCAGATACCAAAATAGGAGGAAGCATGGACACTCTATTGAGAAAGAGTGTCATGGTGAATATGGTTTAACATATTTATACTCAAACCTGTTGCAAACAGATGATTTGCTGAATATTTTATTTCTTCTAAAAACATTGTCTATGGTAGGGACATGGGAAGGAGTCAAGGCAGTAGTATATGTTCAGTAGAAAAACTGAAGATATGGATGAAAGAAATGTTAACTCTATTGTTGAAAGTTGGAAATATTTAGATTAAGAAACTAAAAATTCATAGAAATGACGATTCAGATGATTTTGTTATCTTAATGGTTGTGGAGATTTGAGTATTATCTTGCGCCTTTTTACTTTATTGAGTTATTGAAGAGTGTAATATCCTTCAAGAAATATACACTTGTTGACATTTAAGTTTAAAGTTGACGTTGCAATAGGGAACTCACGTATGTGTTTTAAATCTTTACATTATGTTGTTTCGTGAGATTAATTCAGTTATGAGCTACTTTGAACTCCTGCAGTGTTAAAAGATTCTTACTGTGTTTGAGAGGATTGAAATATGTAAAAGTATGAACAAGTCTATTGAACTTAAGTTTAATGGATATGGTGTTGCTGTATTTGTATGCATGTTTCTTAGCTGCTAGCCTGGATGTCTTGATTCTTCAAAGTTTATGCTTCTCTTGTACTTTAATATTTGATCCTTGATATTGACAAATATATCTTTTAACAGGTTTCAACTATTCAGTCCTGCTCACAGGGCATCAACAAAGTTGTTGAGTCTTTGCAGCACAAGTTCCCCAATGTACCAAAATCTCATTTGCGAAACAAAGTCCGGGAAATATCTGATTTCGTAGAAAATCGATGGCAGGTTGGTTAACTGGTTCTAAATTTGTAACTTTAAGATTGCGAAAGTCTGATACATTGATGCTTTTGAGGTGTGATAATAGTTGGTCGTTTCTTGTTTGACTACAGTTTTGGAACCAAGTTTTAAAAGTCAAAAGAGTTTTATTCTCTCAAATACTTTGAGCATGCATAGGATCTACAAATTGTTCTGGAGGAGATTTTTTTTTTTTGCTTGTCCGTCTGATATGTAACAAAATTTGGATTCTGTTCGTGAATGTCAACTTTCACTTACCCTGTGACATGGATGACTGCGGATGCTTAGATGTGATTTTTAGTCATTATTTCATGATTTTGACCATTGTTTGATCTTACTTACCAGTAAACACGATCTAATGTATGCAGGTTAAGAAGGAGATCTTGGAAAAACATGGTGTTTTGGCATCTCCAGGTTTGGACAAGGATTTTGACTGTGTAGACATGACCATGTGTATTTTACTCAGTATGGATTAACTTCTTTTCTTTATTTGCAGAAAAAGGTACCCGGAGACCAAAAACTATTGCAGCATTTTTTTCAAAGCGTTGCTTGCCACCTGCTGGAAAATGTATTAATCCGAATGAAACTTCACCTCAATCTTTGAAACCAGGTTCAGCCGTCCAAGATCAAAGAACTTGCACGAATCAGCAATAGCATCATCTCATTTTTACCAGGTTTTGTCTTCCATAACAAGCCCAGATATTTGTGAATCTTGTTGTAAACTGAACTCTGAAATGTTTGAAAAGAAAACAAATGTAAGGGATGCCCTCTAGTTTGGAAAATATATTTTTTTGAGCCAATCATGAAGCTAAGTGATACAGAAACATTGTAGTCTTGTTGTATAATGTGAAGTTTTTTTTTTTTTTTTTTTTTTTGTTGGGATTCAAGTATAATCAGCAATAAGAAGCTGTGGGTCAGTTAGTTTTTGTTCTGTTTTGCTGCTGAATGAACTGCACGTGTTAACCAAGTTATGTTCATCTGATGGGGTTGATTGTGTTTGGACCGTTTACCTTCCAAGTTTTGCCAGAATTGTTAGTTTTGGAGCCTATCAATTGGCTTTAATTCAGAAAAAAACATTTCGGGCTAATCTTGTAACTTCATTTGAGCTATAATATTTCACCATCTTGTCGAATCACGTAAACCTCTGTGTTTCTTTTTCTTGTCTTTATCTTCATTCGTTTGACTGTAATTTTTATGCAAATTGCGTGCAATACAATCTTGTTTCAAACCATATCAAATTCTAGAGTATCAAGTTGAATTTGTTGGGATTGATGTCCAAAATCTTGTGTGGGTCTGTAGTTTGTAAACACTTGTATGAACAAATATTTTGTGATTTATAATATATGATATTGTATTCATTTCAGTCTATGAAATGTGAGATATTTTAGTTGCATTAACTACAAATCAATAAACTAAGATCTATGATTATCATTACAACTTATGCATGTATGTAGAGACATACAAGTAGATCTTGCTTTAAGTGATAACTTAAATGATCTGTAATATATGGATAAATGAGGGATATCTTATCCTTGTGACACCACGAGTGTGACTCGTTTTATAGGTATTACAAATGTTATAAAGTGCTACAAATGATCTGATCCTGATCATTCAGACATGCATAGAATTCTCTATACAAAAGAGTTTGTATAAGATCAGACCATAAAATGTTTAATCTTGTTATATAACATCGTTCATAATTGAGACTTTTATTTCACTAGGATGACCATAGGCAACATGACCTTAATCTTGAGTGGGTTGTGAACTTCTGCCTATGAGGGCGGTCATTTGATTTGCATGGGTGAGAGTGGTCAGATTGTCGACTCAACAAATGTACCATTTTGGAGATTCATCTGATTAGGGAACTGGGAACTCAACTACACAACATGAAATTCACTCCTTCCCTTATGCAGAGGTAAGTAGATAAATTGCTCTCTTAAGGGTTGATTTCGGGGCTTGAACGATGTGACACCACACATTCTCTTGGCCCGAGAAGGGTTTAGTCATAGTAGGACTATTATATATTGTTTATTAAAAGAATCAGTGGTACTTGAGGAGTTAGATGTAACTATAGGAGCAAAACGGTAATTTGACCGAGTTGTACTTACGAGCGATCTGTGAATGGTCATTATACTGTCGATTGGTTATATCCAATGGACACAGAAATATATCTATAGTGTGAAGAGTGCAACTGTCAGTCTTTAGTGGAGTGCCTAACAGTTAATGGATGATAGATATCGTAATTAAAAAGGTTAGTCAGTTATTCACGTACCGTTGAAGCTTCAAGTTACATGTCCATAAGGTCCCCTTGGTAGCTCAATGGATTCAAGTTGAGAATCAATTTTTGGGTTAGTTTGAAATATTCAAATTAACAAAAGGGAATTTGATATAGTTAAATTATATATAATATAATTGATATGGTGTATTTGATACATTATTATTTGATTAGATGAATTAATATAAATATGATTTATATTAAATGTCATAAAATAGAAAAAGAACTATGGTTTATATGTTTGCATATGATACAATATTAAAACTATAGGTTATAAATATAATATGATAAGTTAGTTATTGTATTTATTTATAATTTATTAATTTTGAGATAATTAATAATTCTTTTTCTTCAATAACCCCCCTTAGTGGGTGGTTACACGGTTTTATGGCTAACAATGAGATAAATAAATATGATTTCAAAAATCTCATTACAACATCGACGACACAAGTTATCAGATAGCTAATCGAGAGACTAAACGATAAAGCATCGAGTTCACTATACGATAGTGCATTTTACTATACGATCGAGTGTCGAGTCTATGCGATAGACTTCCATTTGCTACATGATCGTTCTGTCCAATACTCGATTGTTTACTCCTTCACTTCCTCCTTGCCTCTATCCAAAATTAATCCGAGCCCACAACTCCTGGATTCTCACACTGAGAATATCAAGATAATCTTATGGTGGTGTCCGTCTGTTCGAGGATCGAGTTTACTCGTTGGTGATCGAGGAAGTTCCAGTTGCTCTTGCGTTCGTGCTGTTCGACGCGTTGGTGACCGATCGAGGGAATATGTGAAGAAAGAGTTCTTCAAAAGTATTGTCACTTGATCCCTTGTATTTTTTTTATGAACCATCATGTAATTTATCTTTAATGCATAATCGTTTCTGTATGATTGTAAATGTTTAAGTGTTGGGATTGGTTTCCTAATTCTCCCAGAGTCTCATAGTTTGTAATCTATACACATTGTTATGAATAAAATAGCGTTATTTTATTTGACATTTAGTCATATCCAATAAATAAAGCTACATGGTTATTATATGAAAACGTAAGCATGTATATGAGATATACAGGTGAATCATGCCTTAAGTGATAATCTAAATAGGTTTGTAGTATAAGGATTAAGGAGGGATACTTGATCTTGGTGACACTATGGATACGACCCACTTTGTAGAGGTTTGCAAGTGTTGTGAACTACTACAAATGAAAGAACCTGACCATTCACGTGAAGACATGCGAGCGGGGGTGTCAAGTGAATGAGATTTACTAAACGAAATCTGAAGAGAGACTAGACGATCGTGGAGTGACACTACACGATAGTTGCTCAGCTGGCCGATAGCTAAACGATCACGGAGCTTTTGCTAAACGATTGCGATGCTTTTTCTAAACGATTGGGCATCGTCTATACGATAGACTTCTACCATCTCCCACTTGCTCAATCGTTTACACGATTGTTCCTCCGGTCTCTTCGTCTAACCAAGTCCATACAAAGCCCACACTTCTAGATTTTCACACCGAGAATACCAAGGTAGCAATTGTGGTGGTGTCGTACTCAACTCGACATAGTCAAGATTTTTGAAGGCCGTTCGTTGTGTTCGTGGTCTTGGAGATCATTCTATTTGTGGTTGCTGTGATCGTTCTGTGTTGCAGTCGTGGTGTACGAGCATTCGTGTGTTGTCATCTTACTGGTTGAACGAGCGTTCGTGATCAAGGGTGTTGAAGATGAGTCTTCAAAGGTATATGTCATTCTTCCCTTGATCTTAGTAAAGCATGCTATAATTTTGTTTTGTGCACGATCGTAAGTTTCCGTTTCTCGATTGTAATTGTGTATGTTCAAATACAAATGTAATTTGGAACGATCATTCCGCTGCTCATGAACATCCTCATGTCCGATTTTCTTCAATTGGTATCAGAGACAGGTTATTCTGATATTCCAAATTTCACTTCTGTTTTGAACTTCTTTTACAGTCGTGGTGGGTTTTCTGCATTGCGTTTATGGATGGCATTGATGAATGTTTACGGGTTAATTGCCTATGTTTAAAGTTTTTTTTTTTAAATTACAAAGTGTTAATTTGTAAGGGCCCCTGCATATTTGGGCATAATTAACATGCTATCGAGTCTGTAATTCAAAGTGTTTGAGTTTGTCGAGTTGTTCGTGATAAAGTTTCGAAGCATGGAGATGCGGTTCTCAGTGAAGAAGAAGACCAAGAGTTGGTCGTGTCGTGTAGCCTCAGGTGAACGATTGTTAGGATTTAACTAAACAATCGTGTCGATTTTTCTATGTGATCATGTAGTATTTACTAAACGATGCGGTAAATCGTTTACTCTATCGCGTAGCATTGGTTGCCTGATCACGTAGATGCTGAAGATAGATGATCGAGTGGGAGTATTTGATGCTTATCGTTTAGTAAAAGGTGCGCGCTAAACGATCATGTAGTTAGCATGCCTCATCACATAGTCACTGACTACACGATCACGCAGTATACGATACGAAGGGGCTCGCTCAGCGATTGTTTAGACGATAGTGCTTCACCTCATCGTTATCGTTTAGACGATCGTATAAGGCTTGCATTGCAGAGCGTGCTGCACGATCGTGTACCTCGTGCTTCATCGCATAGTAAAAGGTACATGATCGTTGCTAAACGATCATTTAGCTCTGAAAGCGTAGGCAAACGATTGAGAAAAGCGTTTGCTCTTTCGTGTAGACGATCGTGAGGTGTTTGGTGCATGATCAGCAGAGACACGCGAACTTCAACTGGACGGTTCAAGACCCGGTTCGCCTGTTTGAACTGGTGACTCTTTGTATTTGTAATAGTTAGCTTTAGTTTTTTGAGGATTTGAGGCAATTTATCTCGGTTCATCAACATTTGTTTATTATACATGAGTTGTATATGGTTTATATGGAAAAGTGTTTGACATACAGATTTGAAAACCACCTTAGGTTGTGCCATTATTCATGCATCATGTATTATAAGAGTTATAATATTGCATGATGAAATTACAAGAGAGCATGCGCATGCATCATAAAATATAAGATTTATATTTGTGCATGCAGTAAGCATATTCATGCATCATCTTTACATTATAAGCATTATAGTATAAAGGTGAATGGAAGCATGTTTTTTTTGGTTCGTTGCTTGCTTGTATAAAAGTTATATAAAAAGGTAGCAATGAATGAACAATGCATGGAGTATGACACATAGGCTGTTTGTAAAAGTTATGAATGCCCTGAATGTGTTTGCTTGGCGTTGTGAATGTGTTTTGGTTGTTTCTGTTATAAGCGTTATAATAGAAATTAGAACTAAAATCAATAAGAAAGAGTTGCATGCGGACTTAAGGTGAACTCATGTTTTAAAAGGGTTTTAAAATTGGATTGAGATAGACCTAAGTTCAAAGTTCTAATGGGATTAGCAACCTAGTTTAATATTTTTAAATTGGTTTAATAGGATTAAATTGATTGGCATAAAAGATTAAAATTGTATTAAATCTATCTATAAGGGATCTTTTGTCTAAGGCGGGTTCTGACTAGGCTGGGGTACTTAAGCTGATGAAAACGGAACACCCCTACCTGGGAACCTACTTGGAAAGGTGAATTAGATAGATTTTTTTGCAAGCATGCGACAGTTGGTTAAAGACTCCGTTAAAGTGTTTAATGGATGATGATCAAAAATTGTTTCAACTATTCAAGGTAAAAGTTACTCTTGGGCAAATCTAAAAAGTCACTTAGTTAAAATTCTTAGCCGTGTTTTTTCTAATTACACTAAATTCTAGGTTATAAAATACTCAGTGGGAGAAAGAGATGTATATGATATGTCAATGATTCCACTCACGTTTCTCCCTGAATGTTCATGTCGTGAGATTCATGCTTGGCCTCGTGGTGCCCTGGGAGCATCCCCCTTCGAATGATGTTTGCATGAGTCAATATCAAGGTGGACGGAGAGAGTGTTTATAATAAGTGGATGAAGGGTGTGTGTCAACATGTTTTGTCATTGGTTCACACCGTGAGATCATTCTGTACTCCCTCGTGGTGCCTTGGGAGCGTCCCCCTTCGGATGGGTTTTGTGCAGTTGGTCAAGATCAAAGCGAATTCTAGAAATGGATAGGGTCGCTTTAGGTTTTGCCTCAATCGATTTTTTTTCTCTTCAGATTGGCTGCTTGAGGCGAATCTCTAGGGCCTAAAATGGTGGGTCATACTTACGAAAAATTGTTAAGTAAGTTAATAATTTCTTGTCCAAATCAATGATGGCTAGTCGTTATAGGAGTAAAAGTTGTTTTGGTATTAATGACTACTTGAGAATTTCTCAATTTAGAGGAGGGATAATTGACCTCCATTCGACGGATTTTTTCCTAAACCTTTGAAGCGTCATTGCGAAACTAGATGTCAGACGGGGTTCATGTTAGTTTTGCTGAACCTTATTGGGTGTTGTTTGTTTTTACAATGGGTATTTGCTTAAAACCTAATGTAGGTCAATGTGTTTTTGTTTTTAGCAACATGTTTGTATTTCCATTTAAAGTCTTTAATTTGACTGATTACATACAATGGAAAGAGTCTTGTAAAACATTTTTTCGTGGTAAACAACCTCGAATTTGTTATGGTTGAGGAATGTCCTCAAGTTCCGACCCTTGATGCACCGCAATGTGTTTGTAATGCATATGAGGTATGGATGAAGGCTAACTCATTGGCCCGACTTCACATATTGGCTAGCATACCTGATGTTTTGGCCAAAAAGGTTGAGCACATGGTCATTGCATGTGAGATCATGGACTCGTTACAAAATTTGTTTGAATGTCAGTTCTTACTTTTTGAGCACAAAGGGATGGATGACAAAACCAGTAGTGTCAGTTCCCAAGTTAAACTCAAGGAAGAGGAAGCAAGTGTTACTGACTCTGTTGAAGTTTATAGAAGAGAATTGTTCTTGCTTATTTAGGTTCTGATATTGATCCACTACTCTCCAAAAGAGGAGAATGTCTAAAGACAGTAAATCTGGTTTATTGGTCTTGGAGACGTGTTTGGTAGAGAATGATGATTCTGCCTGGATCCTTGATTCAGGTGCTACTAATCACGTTAGTTCCTCTTAACAAGGATTCAGTTCCTGGAAAACATTGCCACAGGGAGAGCTGACTCTTCGAGTCGGTATTGGTGAGATTGTTTCAGCTATTGGTGTAGGCAGGCTGAAGTTATTTTTGGACAAGAAACGTTATCTGTTATTAGATAATATTTTCGTAGTTCCTTATATCAAGAGGAACTTAATCTCGGTTGCTTGTCTCATTGAACAAGGTTATACCGTCTCATTTTATGAGAATAAAGTGTTTATTTTCAAGAATAGAAAGGAGATTGGTTTTGGTTCAATGGAAAGTAACTTATATGTACTAAGGCCGTTAGTCATAAAAGCCTTGTTTAATACTAAAATGTTTAGTTACGGCGACAACAACTAAAAGACCAAAGGTTTCTCCTAAGGAAAACACTCATCTTTAGCATCTAAGGTTAGGTCACATCAACCTCAATAGGATTGAGCAGTTGGTGAAAAATGGACTTCTAAAGAGTTTAGAAGAAAACTCCTTACCGGTGTGTGAATCATGCCTCGAAGGCAAGATGACCAAACAACCTTTTACTGGAAGAGGTTACAGAGCCAAGTAAGCCTTGGAGCTTGTACATTCTGACCTTTGTGGATCGATGAATGTTAAGGCTCGAGGTGGGCATGAATATTTCATCTCTTTCATAGATGATTAGTCAAGGTACGGGTATCTCTACCTAATGCAATGTAAGTCTGAAGCCCTTGACAAGTTCAAGGAGTATAAGGCTGAAGTTGAAAACTTGTTTGGTAAGAAGATAAAAACATTACTATCTAATTGTGGTGGAGAGTATATGGACCTCCAATTCCAGAACTATATGATAGAGCATGGGATTCCGTCCCAACTCTTGGCCCAGGTACACCTTAGCAGAATGGTGTATCATAAAGGATAAATAGAATCTTGTTGGACATAGTTTAGTCTATGATGAGTTATGATCATCTTCCAGACTCGTTTTGGGGTTTTGCAGTGGAAACTGTATGCTACATTCTGAACAACGTTCCCTCGAAAAGTGTTTCTAAAACACCTTTCGAGTTATGGAGAGGCCGTAAAGGTAGTTTACATCATTTTAGGATTTGGGGGTGTCTGACCCATATGCTTGTGACTAACCCAAAGAAGTTGGAACTGTGTTTGAAAGTTTGCCTCTTTGTAGGCTACCCCAGGGAAACAAGGGGTGGATACTTCTATGATTCGAGTGAGAACAAAGTGTTTGTTTCTACAAATGCTACTTGGAAGAAGACCACATACGGGATCATAAGCCACAAAGTAAGCTTGTTTTATGTGAGATTTCTAGTTTGACTGAGACTATTGAGAGTTCAACAAGAGTTGTTGAACAGACTGACAGATAAACAAGAGTTGTTGAGGTTAGTACATCTAGTCAACCAGCTCAAAAGTTGAGACTGCCTCGATGTAGTGAGAGGATTATGAACCCACCAGACCACTACATGAATTTAACTGAAGTCCAGAACGTCATTTCTAATGATGTGGTCAAGGATCCATTGTCTTTTAAGAAAGCAATGGAGGATGTTGACAAGGATGAATGGATTAAAGCCATGAACCAGGAGATGGATTCTATGTACTTCAATAACATTTGGGAGCTTGTGGATCGCCTGATGGCGTAAGACCTATAGGGTGTAAGTGGATCCATAAGTGAAAGAGAAGTGTAGATGGAAAGGTGCAAACCTTTAAGGTTAGACTTGTGGAAAAGGGTTATACCTAGGTTGAGGGAGTGGACTATGAGGAAACTTTCTCACTTGTTGTCATGCTCAAGTCTATCAGGGTACTCCTGTCCATAGCCACATTTTATGATTATGAGATATGGAAAATGGACGTCAAGACTGCCTTTCTTAATGGTAATCTTGAGGAGACCATCTACATGACTCAACCAGAAGGGTTCGTAGTTCCAGATCAAGAGCAAAGAGTTTACAAGCTTAATAGGTCCATTTATGGGTTGAAACAAGCGTCTAGATCATGGAACATTAGATTTGATACTACGGTCAAGTCGTTTGGCTTTGATCAGAACGTCGATGAGCCTTATGTTTACAAGAAGATCATCAACAACTCAATAGCTTTCCTGGTACTGTATGTGGATGATATCCTACTCATTGGGAATGATGTAGGGTTTTTGACTGACATTAAGAAGCGACTAGCTACCCAGTTCCAAATGAAAGAATTGGGTGAGACACAGTATGTTCGAGGGATCTAGATTATTCAAGATCGTAAGAACAAGAGGTTAGCCTTGTCTCAGGCATCGTACATCGATCAAATGTTGATCAGGTACAAGATGTAGGATTCCAAGAGAGGTTTGTTACCCTTCAGACATGGAATCGTATTGTTTAAGGATCAATGTCCTAAGACATCTCAAGAATTGAGGGGATGAGACAGATTCCTTATGCTTTAGCTATTGGAAGCTTAATGTATGCAATGTTGTGTACCAGACCCGACATTTGCTATGCAGTAGGGATTGTCAATCGGTATCAATCCAATCCAGGATTTGATCACTGGACGACGATCAAGGCGATCCTAAAGTATCTTCGGAGAACGAGGGACTACATGCTCGTGTATGGAGATAAGGATCTAATCCTTACAGGATACACAGACTCTGACTTTCAGATCGATAAAGATTCTCGCAAATCGACGTTGGGGTCAGTGTTCACTCTGAATGGAGGGGCTGTAGTGTGGCGAAGCATCATGCAAGGATGCATCGCGGACTCCACTATGGAAGCTGAATACGTAGCCNATCGCTGGACGGCGGTCGAGACGATCCTCAAGTATTTTTGGAGAATGAGGGACTACATGCTCGTGTATGGAGATAAGGATCTGGTCCGTAAAGGAATGTCAAATACTAACCTTGACATTTGACATGGAGGTGAGTTTTTACTTCGAATGCAGTGGATTTAGTGTGGTGAAGCATCATGCAAGGATGCATCGCGGACTCCACTATGGAAGCTGAATACGTAGCCGCTTGTGAAGCAGCTAAGGAGGCTATTTGGCCGAGGAAATTCCTTACAGATTTGGAAATTGTTCCAAATATGGATTTGCTGATCACTCTCTATTGTGATAACGATGGGGCTGTGGCAAATTCGAAGGAACCTCGAAGTCATCGTTGGGGCAAGCATATAGAGCAAAAATACCATTTGATCAGGGAGATTGTGCATCGCGGTGATGTGATAGTCACGAAGATCGCATCGGAGCATAACATTGCTGATCTATTTACAAAGGCTCTCATGGCTAAAGTGTTCGAGGGTCACCTGGAGAGTCTGGGTCTGCGGGACATGTGACATCTTGTCTAGGACAAATGGGAGATGATACTGGGGTATGCCCTAGTTTATCGTATATTGTACATGTATTTATCTTTTATTGTACATTAGTCTCCCGAGGCATTAGGACAAATGGGTGATTGCTGAGATTGGTATCCTAATTCTCCCAGAGTCTTATAGTTTGTAATCTATACACATTGTTATGAATAAAATAAGCATTATTTTATTCGGCATTTACTCATATCCAATAAACAACGCTCCATGGTTATTGTATGAAAACTTAAGCATATATATGAGATATACAAGTGGATCATGCCCTAAGTGATAACCTAAATAGGTCTGTAGTATCAGAATTAAAGAAGGATACCTAATCTTGATGACACTATGGATATGGCTCGCTTTGTTGAGGTTTGCAAGTTTTGTGAACTACTACAGATGGTAGATCCTAACCATTCATGTGGAGACATGCGAGCGGGGGTGTCCTATACAAAGAGTTTGTATAAGACCGGACCACAAGATGACTAGTCTCTGTATATAATGTCGTTGATACTAAAGACTTACATCTCACCTAAACGACCATAGGTGACATGACCTCAATCCTGAGTGTTTTAGAAACTCCTGCCTTTGAGGGCGGTCCTTTGATTCATATGGGTGAGAGTGGTCAGATTGCCAACTCAACATGTCTACCTTTTTGGGGACTTGTCAGATTTTGGAGCTGGGAACTCCGTTACACAAGATGGAATTCACTCATTCTCCGAAGCATAGATAAGTAGATAGATTGCTCCCTTAAGGGCTGATTCCGGAGCTTGAACATAGTGGCCACAACTTCTCTTTGGAAGAGAGGACTCAGTCATAGTAGGACTGTGACTTATGTTCATTAGAGAGATCAGTGGTACTTAAGGAGTTAGATGTAACTACAGGGGCATAACAGTTATTGGCCCAGCTATACTTACGAGCGATCTGTGAAGGGTTATCACACTGTTGATTGGTTAAAATGTACACATAATATATCTGTAGTAAGGAGAGTTCAACTGTCGGTATTTAGTGGAATGCCTGGCAGTTAACGGATGGTGGATCCCGTGACTAAAGAGTTTAGTCAGTTATTCACGTTGCGTTGGAGTTTCGAGCTACAGATTCATAAGGTCCCCTTGGTAGGTCAATGGATTCAAGTTGAGAATCAGTTCTTGGTGTTGATTTGAAATGTTCAAATTGACAAGAGGTAATTCAATTATATATGATATGATCAGTGTGGTGTATGAAGTAGAGGATTAATGTAAATGAGATTTACATTAAGTACCATGAAATAGAAAAAAAGCTATAGTTTATATGTTTTATGAGATGCAATATTAAAACTATAGGTTATAAATATAGTATAGTAAGTTGGTTATCATATATATTTATAATAATATTAATTATTGGATAATTATCTCTTTTTCTCTAATAACCAATTGAATGAGAGGTTATTGGTGGTTTCATGATAATCGTGAGATAAAAGAAAAAATGTTTTCTTAAATTTAGTAGATGATTTTGCGAGAGTTTCTATTCCCGGAAAAAGACTCACGGTGGTTGTTAAGTGAATGAGATTTACTAAACGACAGCTGAAGAGAAACTAGATGATCGTGGAGTGACAATACAGGATAGTTATTCAGCTGTTACACAATAGTGATTGTTAGATTCAGTTACAAGGAGTTGTTTCTATCTAATGGTTGAGAATATCTCATTCCAATGAAGGGGCACTTGATCACCCAACGGTGAATTTTGTTCTGCCTCACTGGAGTATTATTGCAAAGTAGAAATCACTTAGGGTACAATAGAATTATTTTGCTAAAACTTAATTGGTGTTAAAAGTGGTAATGCAAGTAGACTCATTAAGTTTTTTTTTTTTTCACCAACTTTCTTAAAATGGCTACTGTTACTCTTGCATTTTTAGTTGTTGATAAACTATCTGGCGAGAACTAGGCTAGTTGGAAGAATACGATTAACACGATACTTATCATCGATGACTTGAGGTTCGTCCTTATGGAGGATTTTCCTCCTATTCCACCTCCCAACGCCACTCGAAATGTTCAAGAGACGTATGAGAAATGGACACGGGCAAACGAGAAGGTTTGAGTGTATATCTTGGCCAGCTTTAACGACGTTTTGGCCAAGAAGCATGAGCCCATGATCACTGCACGCGAGATCATGGAGTCCCTGTGGGGAATGTTCCCACAACCATCCGCGCAACTCAGGCACGACGCTCTTAAATTCATCTTCAACTCCAAAATGAAAGATGATACGTCTGTTCGTGAAAATGTTCTGAACATGATGGTCCACTTCAATGTGGCAGAGATGAACGGGTCGAGCATCGATGAGGCCAGCGAGGTTAGCATTATTCTGGAGTTGTTATCAGAAAGCTTCCTTCATTTCGTAAGCAACACTATTCCGAACAGGGTTGATTACAACCTTACAACTCAACAAGTTCCAGACATTCCAATCCTTGCTAAAAAGCAAGGAGAAGAAGGTTGGTGAGGAAAATGTTGCTTCATCTTCCAAGAAGTTCCACTGAGGTTTGACCTCTGGAACTAAGTTTGCACCTTCTTCTTCTGACACCAATAAGTGGAAGAAGAAGAAGGGTAGTAAGGGGAAGGGGAAGACACTTGCTAACCCACAACCTGCCGCTCCGCAGGATAGGCGACCAGTGCTGGTTGACAAGGGAAAGTGTTTCTATTGCAACTAGGATCAGCACTTGAAGCGAAACTGCCCTCGTTATTTGGCTGAGAAGAAGAAGGCCAATTAAGGTAAATATGATTTTCTAGTTTTGGAGACTTGTTTAGTGGAGAATGATGATTTTGCCTGGATTATAGACTCTGGGACCACTAACCATGTTGCGAGTTGGAACCGAGCACATCGTCTCAGCTGTGGCAGTGGTGAAGAATGGACTTCTAAACGAGTTAGAAGAAAATTCTTTACCTGTGTACGAGTCATGCCTCAAAGGCAAAATGTCACACCCCATTCTAGATTTCCCTTCTAACCTAGAACGAAATGTGAAAACATCACTTCTCTCTATGACATCTAACGTCCTAACTCATAACATATCCTATACTCAAGATCAAACCCAGACTTCCAAACCCATTTCCAAAAATAATCTATGTTCATTGACAAAGTTTAGGAATTTGATTCAGTTTAAATCACAATACTGTTTATCCTGAAATTATATTGATAATCCCATGACATGTAGCTCACAAGTTCTAGCTGTACTGGAATACTCTCAAATACATGCACAAACAATACAACAGATGTTTAACAATACTAGTGGCGTTTGACGGCTCAATAGGCACCAAGAACTTGTCGCTACCTGGGGGGTGGGGAAAAACATAAAACATCGAAAGCATGAGCTAAAGCCCAGTGAGTGGTAGTTTAATATAGACATAAGCTATCGCTTTCTAAATCATTAATAAAGTTTATCAAATCATTCAGTAAACCATTGAACAAAGTATAAAAGATTCAACATCATCTCAAACACGTGCTAGTAAAAAATGGCATGATCAACTCTCATAAGCACATTATAAAGCATTCAGTTGTTATTAGAAAACCACACCAACTCTGTACCCAAATACTCATTTACAACGGCGGGTTACTCTGGATAAAGAATGCCCCCCGTGGTGTAAACGAAATCAGAAGGTCATGCGTGCATGCAGAGCTGCCTCAAGGCTAAACATCGATACACACCGTAGGCCCAGGTTACTCTGGACTCCCTGGTATACTCTGGCCACATCTGACCCCGGTGGTAGCCCTCTGATAGTCTAGATAGCGCTACAGGCACATGTTTCTCTGGACTTTCTGGTATACTCTGACCACATCTGACCTCGGTAGCCCTCTGATCGCTTGAGCGATGCTACCGAAACACATTCAAATAGCACGAAAAAAATAATCATCTCTCGGGTATAAGAATTAGTATTTTGAAACCACTTTCACAAACATTCAA
This sequence comes from Benincasa hispida, assembly GCF_009727055.1. NCBI lineage: Eukaryota > Viridiplantae > Streptophyta > Magnoliopsida > Cucurbitales > Cucurbitaceae > Benincasa > Benincasa hispida. Next base: position 27,935,265 of record NC_052354.1, read on the forward strand.
CATTTTTAAATTCAACATCAAGAGGTTTTCATATAAAACTATACAAGTCACAATTGTGTAAACGTTGGTTCCAAACTACATTGTCATAAATCAGACTCATATAAACCAATGAGAGTTTAGAAACCCTGATTTAAACATTTTTGAAATATTAGTCAAGTAAAATAGATCATGCCGTCACATTTCATAAATCATAGCATACTATCATATATAATTACTTTCTATATCAAAACATTTGGAATTAAACCACTCAATGTTAATCGGCTCCTCCTCATAATTTCGGCTTCTCCATCTCCCCTTTATCCTGAAATTATATTGATAATCCTCTAGTTATCCTTCATATGACCATAATCCAATTATTAGAAAATTAATCTTCAAGTATAACCAATTTCACTTAAACTTTTGTCAAATCCCTAATTTGATCCAAGGTAGAGTTTTCTTTGTAATTTGATCTTTTGATTTCTCTAAAATTAACCCAAGACCTTAAAATTAATCTTCAATAAAAACTTATTATATTCCAATTTTTCTTAATTTTTCTCATTAACCCTAATTAGGGTTTACTTTAAATTAACCTCTTAATCAACTTTAAAGTTGACTTAGGATCCCAATTTCTTCTAATTTCAGGTTTAAGGTATGATAACAATACCAATTGGATTCCTAATTATGCTTGAGAACACCTCAATTAACCTAATATTGATTTTCCATCTTTTAATGACGGACAATAGATGACAGACAGAAGTCATATAGGAAAGTCAACTCTTTCTTCAACCTCCAGCCCTCTAGAACCTCAGCCCTCCAGTGAGCGTTTTAGACTTAAATTCATCATTGTTCGACCATTTAAAGCTTAATTAGCCTATACAAACCTTTTACCCATCCTCTTAATTAACTTACCTCAAAGTTTGGATGTCCGAATTCCCCTAGAACTCCCAGAATTGACCAATCTTTCCATAGTGCCCCTGTTTTTTCGGCGAGAAGTTACAGAAATTTTAGAGATTTAAAATTCATCAATCTCTAACAATATAACCTAATTTCTTGCACAAAATTTCCAATGAGCATCTTAACCAACTAACCTGAGAATTTGAAGCTTTGAAAATGCTTGAATAACACAGAATCAGGTCCAAAAGTCACGTTTCTCTGTTCGCCCGAAATTCTATGTAGTCTTGGTTTTCCTATTAATTCACCATTTTTCATTCAAAATTAGTTGTAACGTCCTTTATGAAAAATGTTAGTAAAATCTCTTAACTTACTAACCTCAAAATTTCAGCTTCGAATTCGATTTCTACAGCTCGGAAACTTCAAAACATTGAAGCCCACTTAGACTGTCTGAAATTCAGTCTTAACTCGACTTTTCATTCAAATTCCTCAACGTCCAAAACTCCAATCAATCTGGTAACCCTTGAACTTCTCTTCCTCTCATCCCTCTACAATTTCATCGAAGAAAATTGGTGTTTGATCAAGTGAATCTCTTGCACCGACTTAGGACTGTTTTTTGTAAGGCTCATCACCACTTTTCTTTTCTTCTTATCCCTTTCTCTTTATTTTATTTATTTATTTATTTACTTATTTATTTTCTTTTTTTTTTAAATGAAATTTCTCTTTAAATTCCTTTTCCTTTTCCAAAATAAAACAAACGTCAATCTAAATATTTTTATTTTTAATTATAAATCTTAACAAGAGATCCACATCAAAATTTATCTCAAGTCCCTGAGTTCAATCTCAACTATGTGCTTCCTAATATTCCAAGAAAGAGTAGAAGAAGAGGGGGCTTACACAAAATGACTAAAAGACCTTTTACTGGAAAAGGTTATAGGGCCAAAGGGCCTCTAGAGTTAGTGCATTCAGATCTTTGTGGTTCGATGAATGTACGAGCTAGGGGAGGCTATGAGTACTTCCCCTAGCTCGTACATTCATCACTTTTACTGATGATTATTCGAGGTATGGGTACGTTTTAATGTAACATAAGTCAGAGTCCTTTGAAAAATTCAAAGAGTTCAGGGCTGAAGTTGAAAACGAATTAAGTAAAACGATTAAAACATTTCGATCGGATTGAGGTGGAGAGTTTTTAGATTCTGAGTTCCAAACTATTTGATAGAACATGGAATAGTTTCCCAACTCTCAGCACCTGGTACACCTTAGTAGAATGGTGTATCAGAGAGGAGAAATCGAACCCTGTTGGACATGGTTCGGTCGATGATGAGTTATGCTTCCTTATCGGACTCGTTTTGGGTTTTGCAGTAGAGACTACAGCTTATATCCTCAATTGTGTTCCCTCCAAGAGTGTGCCAAGAAACACTTTGAAGTTGTGGAATGGGCGTAAAGCTATTTTACGTCACTTCCACATCTAGGGTTGCCTATCACATGTGCTTGAGGCTAAACCTAAGAAACTGGAACCACATTTGAGGCTGTGCCTATTTGTAGGCTACCCCAAAGGGACACAAAGGGGTTACTTTTGATCCTAAGGAAAAAAAAGTGTTTGTATCGACAAATACTACTTTTCTTGAGGAGGTTCATATAAGGGAGCACAGTCCAAGATAGAAAATCGTGTTGAATGAGCTTTCCATAGAAACTACTGAATCTTCTACAAGAGTTGTTGAAGAGCCTACTATCTCAACAAAAGTTGTTGATGTAGGTTCATCTAGTAGGTCAAATCCACCTCAAGAGTTGAGGGAACCTCGACATTGTGGGAGGGTTGTGAACCCACCTATTCGTTATATAGGTTTAATTGAAATCCTAGCTATGGTAGCTGATGACGAGGTTGAGGATCCGTTGTCTTACAAGAAGGCAATGGAGGATGTTGACAGAGATGAATAGGTCAAAGCCATGGATCTAGAGATGGAGTCAATGTACTTCAACTCAGTTTGGGATCTTGTAAATCAACCTGATGGGGTTAATCCGATAGGTTATAAATGGATCTATAAGAGGAAATAGGGTACTGATGGGAAGGTGCAAACCTTCAAGGCTAGACTTCTGGCAAAGGGTTATACCCAAGTAGAGGGAGTCGACTATCAGGAGACTTTCTTACCTTTTGCCATGCTGAAGTCTATCCGCATCCTTTTATCCATTGCCTCATATTATGACTATGAGATATGGCAAATGGATGTCAAGCCTGCTTTTCTGAATTAAAATCTTGAGGAGACCATTTATATGATGCAACCCGAGGGATTCATAGCCCAAGGTCAAGAGCAAAAGGTTTGCAAGCTGAATTGATCCATTTATGGATTGAAACATGTATCTCGATCTTGGAACATAAGGTTTGATACTGCGATCAAATCTTATGACTTTGACCAAAACGTTGATGAGCCTTGTGTCTACAAGAAGATCATTAACAATTCAGTAGTTTTCGTAGTGTTGTATGTAGACGATATCCTACTAATTAGGAATGATGTAGGCTTACTGACTTCAGTTAAGAACTAGCTAACGACCCAATTCCAAATGAAAGATTTGGGAGAGGCTCAGTTTGTTCTTGGGATTCAGATCTTTCGGTATCTGTCTCTTATACACATCTAGATGTGTATAAGAGACAGGATGTAGGCTTACTGACTTCAGTTAAGAACTAGCTAACGACCCAATTCCAAATGAAAGATTTGGGAGAGGCTCAGTTTGTTCTTGGGATTCAGATCTTTCGGGATCGAAAGAACAAAATGCTAGCACTGTCTCAGGCATCGTACATTGACAAGATGTTGACCAATTATTCGATGCAGAACTCCAAGAGGGGCATATTGCCTTTTTGGAACGAAGTTACATTGTCTAAGGAACAGTGTCCTAAGATATCTCAAGAAGTTGAAGAAATTAGACGGGTCCTCTATGCATCTGCCATGGGATGTTTGATGTACGCGATGTTATGTACTAGACTTGACATTTGCTACGCTGTGGGGATAGGCAGTAGATATCAGTCTAATCTAGGACAGGGCCATTGGACAGCCGTAAAAAACATCTTCAAATATCTTCGGAGAACAAGGGACTACATGCTTGTGTATGGTTCTAAGGATTTTATCTGTACAGGATACACAAACTCTGATTTTCAGACTGATAAGGATTCTTTGAAATCCACTTCAAGATCAATGTTCACTCTTAACGGAGGGGCTGTAGTATGGCGAAGCACCAAGCAGGGGTGCACTGCTGACTCCACCATGAGGGTCGAGTATGTCGCGACTTGTTAAGCTGCTAAGGAGGCTGCTTGACTCAAGAAGTTCCTAACTGATCTGAAAGTTGTTCCAAACATGTCTAGGCCCATCACTCTTTATTTTTATAATAGTGGCGCTATGATGAATTCCCATGGGCCTCGGAGTCATAAACGCGACAAGCATATAGAGCGGAAATAACATCTCATTCGAGAGATTGTGCATCGAGGAGACGTGATTGTCACGAAGATAGCTTAAGAGCACAATGTTGTTAATATGTTTACGAAGGCTCTCACGGCTACAGTGTTTGAGGGTCACCTGCAGAGTATGGGTTTGTGGGACCGATCGCGGCTGGACTAGGGCAAGTGGGAGATCTTGTACAGGGTATTTGTGCCCTTGTTTATTGTTTTGTGTACTTGTAATGAGATTATATTAAACCCCACTAGCTTTAGGACAAGTGGGAGATTATTGGGGTTGATACCCTAAATCTCGTGGGGTCCTGTAATTGATACTTGTATGAACAAACTCTTTGTGATTTATAATATGAGATATTTTATTCACTCCAGTCTATGAAATATGAGATATTTAAGTTGCATTAACCACAAACCAATAAACTAAGATCCATGGTTATCGTTGTAACTTAAGCATGTATGTGGAGATAAACAAGTGGATCGTGCTTCAAGTGATAACCTAAATAGTTTGTAGTACATGGATAAAGGAGAGAAAGCTTATCCTGGTGACACTATGAGTGTGGCTCTCTTGTAGGTGTTATAAATGTTGTAAAAGGCTAAAAATGGTCTGATTCTGATCATTCGTGTATTAGACATGCGAGCGGGGATGCTCTATACAAAGGAGTTTGTATAAGACCAGACCATAAAATGCTTCGTCTCGTTATATAACGCGGTTCATGACAGAGACTTTCATTTCACTCAGATAACCATAGGTAATATGACCTTAATCCTGAGTGAATCGTGAACTCTTGCCTATGAGGGCGGTCCTTTGATTTGAATGGGTGCTAGTGGCCAGATCGCCGACTGAAACCTACTACTTTAGGGATTCGTCTGATTCGGGAGCTGGGAACTAAGCTACACAAAATGGAATTCACTCCTTCTACAAAGCAGGGGTAAGTAGATAAATTGCTCCCTTAAGGTCTGATTCCGAGGCTTGAACAATGTGGAACCACACATTCTTTTGGCCCGAGAAGGGATTAGTCATAGTGGGACTATGATGTATTGTTTATTAGAGGGATCAGTGGTACTTAATGAGTTAGATGTAATTACAGAGGCAATGAAAAATTGGTCGAGTTGTACTTACGAGCGATGTTAAGACTCCGAGACTAGCGTGTCTTTAGAGCCCCCGGCCTAAGCAAAGATAATTTATTTTCATCGATACAAGACTTAAACCATGAATATAGCAAAGTGATAAGGCCGGAGTCAAATCCACAGGGAGATTGTTGAATTAACTTAGATCAATTAATGAGTTCCAAGTAAAAGAGGGTTTTGGTAAATTAGATTTTGTCCACAAAATAAATTAAAGACCAAATAAAGAAGAATAAATAAAGGCTAGAACAAAAAAGAGGATCAAATCAAATTAATAGGAAACCTTGGAATTAGTTTGCATGCTTTTTATTTTCTATCATTAGTTACTAGTTAATTCCTCAAATTATGTGAACCCCTTAACCTATTAGAAATTCTAATAGACCATTAACCAATTCCGATAACAATCTAAATTAGCCTTATATCAGTTTTAAACTTTTCCTTCTCAGCAACATACGAATTAAAATGAAAAACATTAAGTAAAGGGTTCAATTGTTGAGACACACTACAAGCCAGAAAGCCACATCTTATAGTGTGATTTATTCAAGAAGATTATACTAGGACATACATGGATTTGGCCAAAAAAAGTATAGACCCTAAACATGTGATCCTAATACGTGTAACTTAATCACTCAATTATGCACAGGCTAAAATGATTTTGCATACAAGAAATTTAATAAATTAGTTTGTCAGAAAAATTCATCAAATTTCTATTATTAATAAATTAAATCCACCCAAAGGGCTCACAACAATTGATTAAATTAAATAGTAACTTCAAGAATTAAGGTATACAAACTATCCCAAGAAAATTATCTAGCCTATAAAAGGCATATTACGATGATCAGATGAATGAGTCGAGGCTAACTTTGATGAAGATCGATCGGGAACTTGGTTTCAATGGCTCTTGGACTGAACTAAACTCTCAGAATTCGCTTTATTTGGAAGACGAAACGTTTGGCGACTGTGATTCTTAATTTTCTATTTGTCTTTCATTGCTGAACATCAACGTTCTATTTATAGGTTGCTCGCAGCATCGCAACGGTGCGAAATAACGTTGCAATGCTTGCTTATGCCGCGCGAGCGTTAATTTTATGCCAACTGTCATAGCATTGAAACGCTTATAGGGGCATTGCAACGCTGAGCGCACTGCCTTATGGCGTTGAGTGTCGAGTGTCGAGGTGCGTTGCAACGCTTTTGTTGATTTAAATTCGGAGTGTCACAATGCTTGGGGTGGCATTGCAACACTGTCTTGCGTTTGATGCTACTGCTTTCCAGCATCGAGTGAGCGTTGGACCAAGGCTTGATAAGAGCATTACAACGTTGGGTGTTATGTCAGATACTCGATACTCGCCGCTCGTTTCCTTGGTGTTCAATATTTGTTTTCTTGGTGGAGTTTGACTCGATAGAACTCGATGGTTGTCTGTACTCAATGGTAATTTGGTTGTCTTAATTCCTTTTAAGCCTAGAAGTTTAAATCATCTCTTAATTGCTTCAATTTAACATTGTTTGGTTCCAAATCACCAATTCCACCACATGATCACTCATTACCTACAAAATATGGAAATAAACATGTAAAATCCGAGAATGAGCCAGAGTTAAGCTAGGAATAATAGCTCTTTTTGAGAGCTAACAAACACCCCAACTTTAGACTTGATCGTCCCGTGCAAGATTATAACACTCAGTCATAAAATTTGATTAAGCATTCATTCACTCTATTCATTGATTCCTTTCTCTACTCTCAACAATCTTAAGGGCTACATCACATATCAAAATCAAACAATCACTTAATTGAGACTTGTTATAAAAGGCTATTTTTTTTTTCAATTGAAACCATGTATGAATGAAATACTAAGACACGAAACTTTTCGTAAATAGAAAAATACGCAGAAAAGTTTTATCCTACTCTCAATTCATCTTCCCTCTACTTTGGCTTGGTCATCAACTCGAGACATACTATTATTGCATATAAAAGAAAAATACTATCTAGGAATGCCCAAAACTCACGCACACAAAACGAAAAAGGCATCGGTTTTACCTAGAGGGCTTACTTTCACACTCAACCGTCGAGAACCTATCACTCTTTTCTCGCGGGCCCTAACTAGACACGGTGGAGGTAGTTCTTTTCACCTTTATCCATGCACACACACTTTTTTTTTCCAGGCACACTGGTTATGCCTCATTTTTTATTTTTTTCTTTCAAGAGAAAAGCAACTAGTATAATTCTTTTTTTTTTTTCCTCACACATAAGGCTGCTATTTTCTCACTATCTAGTCTTACGCTCAGACACTAAAAGTTTCTCCCAAGCCAATAGGGGGATTTTCTAGGTGACAACGAAAATTCGAGATGGATAATCCGTTTCTAAGACTTTAAGGGACTTAAAACCGAAAATTTTCAACCTAGGTTCATTTTGCATGGTTCACATAAGTTTTTTTTTTTTTTTTTTTTTATAAAAGGCTCAAAATTGTGAAAATCTCTCCTTTTTAAGAACAAGAAACCCATTGAGTTCGTCATTAAATTGTTATTGAAAGGAAACAAAAAACAGTGCAAACATTCAAGCATTTATCATGACAAAAATTTTCAGATCAGAAATTTTCAAATTTAAAAAAATTAGATCACCCGAAGAATGCTTCGCCCACCCCCAACTTAAAAGCCATGCATTGTCCTTAATGTATAGTGGTGCTTTAACTAAGGCCAAGGACAAAAAGAAAAGGGGCAAGAGGGAGCAGAAAAACTCCCCTGGATTTTTGGGCACAAGCATGAACGATTGGAATCCTTCCTTCAAGAGCAGGAAATTTGATTCCTAGTGAAAATAAATGAAGTCAGCCTCTCTTCTATTAAAACAAAACAAAACAAAACAAAACGAAGAAAGCAAAGAAAAGAAAACAAAAGAAATTCAAACTCCTGGTTGCCTTCAGGTAGTGCAACATTTAATGTCTTTTGCTCGATGCCTGGTGATACGGGCTCAAAAGGTGGATGGTGGAGTCAACATGAGTTTTGAGCAAACCATATTCACTTCTCCTTTGTTGAATATTTTATGGTGGTCCCCGTTCACTTTGAACTCCTTCCCCATTTATGGGCTCCTAATCTCTACTGTACCATAAGGAAATAAGTTAACAATCTTAAAGGGACCAAGCCATTTAGATTTTACTTTATCGGGCATAAGTGGATAGCCTTGGGTTGAAGAGTAACACTTTTTGCCCAACTCAAAATTCCTTCCTCAAGTGACCCTTATCATGTATGAATTTTGACTTTTCCTTATACATTCTTGAGTCCTCATAGGCTTCCAAGCGTAACTCCTCCAATTCTTGTAGTTCATATTACATTTCTTAACAGTCCAATATGCTCTATGCTCAATTTCAATCGGTAGATGACACGCCTTGCCATAGAAAAGCTTAAAGGGCGTTGTTCCAATAGGAGTTTTAATTGTAGTTCGGTAAGCCCAAAGAGCATCGTCAAGGCGCGTGCTCCAATCCTTCCTAGATGGATTGACAATCTTTTCCAAGATACTCCTGACCGCACGATTAGAGATTTCAGCTTGTCCGTTTGTTTGAAGGTGGTACGGAGTGGCGACCTGATGGTGAACTCTGTACTTCCTCATGAGTGCCTCTATGGTCCGATTGAAAAAGTGAGTACTCTGATCACTAATTATAGCTCGAGATATGCCAAACCTAGAAAAGATGTTAGCTCTTAAGAATCCTGAAACCACAACAACATTGTTAGTCTTGGTGGGGATTGCCTCAACCCACCGAAATATAATCAACTGCTAAAAGAATATATAGAAAGCCATAAGAAGAAGGAAAGGGGACCATGAAATCTATGCCCCACACATCAAAAACCTCACACACTAGGATTGAATTTAATGGCATCTCATTCCTCTTAGACAAGGATCCTGATCTCTGACATCTCTCATAAGACTTACAAAATGCAAAATATTCGGCGAATAGAGAATTCCAAATTATCCTACTATCCAATACCTTCCTAGTAGTTCTCCTAGGACTAAAATGCTCATCATAGGCCATCTCATGACAGAATGCAATTACTGACTCAAACTCCTCATCTGGGACACACCTCCTAATGATTTGGTTAGAAAAAATCTTCCAAAGGTATGGTGGATCCCAAAACGAAATAATTTGAATCACTCCTTAATTTGACCTTCCTAGAACTAGGCATGTCATAAGGGAACTTACCAGTAACCAGAAAATTCACCATGTCAACATACCATGGAGTGGGTGTGGCAATCTGGAAGAAGAACTCATCTGAAAAATCCTCTCGTATAGGTACGGGGTCCTCTTCTTGTACTATCATGCTCAAGTGGTCGGTTACCAAGTTTTCTACTCCCTTCCTGTCCTTTATAGTCAAATTGAATTCCTGAAGGAGGAGCATCCAATGCACTAGTCAGGGCTTTGACTCCTTCTTGGTCATCAGGTACCTGAGGGCATAGTGGTCAGTGAAGAGAATAACAGGAAAGCCAAGAATATAAGAACAGAATTTATCTAATGCAAAAACAATGGTAAAAAATTCTTTCTTGCTCGTGGTATAGTTGATCTGGGTAGGATTCAGGGTCCTCGATGCAAGGCATATGACATGACTCTTCTTATCGGTCTTTTGTCCTAGTACCGCTCCCATTGCTAGGTTGCTAGCATCACACATGATCTCGAACGGTACATCCATCTTGGAGGTTGCAAAATTGGGGTGGTGGTCAGCTTCTCTTTTAAAGTGTCAAAGGCCTTCTTACACTTTTTGTCAAAGTTAAATGGGACATCTTTCTGAAGTAATGTCGATAGTGGAAGTGCCAACTTCGAAAAGTCCTTGATAAAATGCCAGTAGAAACCTACACTACCAAGAAAAGATCAAATCTCCTTAACACAGGTAGGATAGAGAAGGTTAGCAATAACATCTACCTTAGCTTTTTCTACCTCAATTCATTTTTCAGAAACTAGATGTCCTAGAACAATACCATGAGAGAAAATGAAATGACATTTTTCATTATTCAAAACAAGGTTAGCTTCAATGCAACGTCTCAATACTAAGCTATGATTATGCAAACAATCCTCAAAAGAGTCTCTGTAAACCGTAAAATCATCCATAAACACCTCTATGCACTTCTCTATAAAATAAAAAAATATACTCATCATACACCTTTGGAATATACTTGGGGCATTGCAAAGCCCAAATGGTATCCTTCTGAAGGCATACGTACCGTAAATGCAAGTGAAGGTGGTATTTTCCTGGTCTTCTTGGGCAATGGGGATTTGGTAGAATCCAGAGAAGCCATCAAGAAAATAGAAAAATGATTTTCCGGCAAGTCGTTCCACCATTTGGTCTTGGAAAGGAATAGGAAAATGATCTTTCTTGGTTACCTCGTTGAGCTTTCAGAAATCGATGCACATTCTCCATCCATTTTGTATACGCATTGGCACCATCTCTCCCTTATCGTCCTCCACAATTGTCATGCCGATCTTTTTGGGAACAACATGGATAGGACTTACCCATTTGCTGTCAGGAACTGGGTAAATGATTTCGACTTCATTGAGCTTGATGATTTCTTTGAGAACGACATCCTTTAAATTGGGATTTAATCTTCTAAGGGGCTGGACTATGGGATTTCTAGAGTGATTCTATGCATGCAGAGTGAATGGCTTACTCCCTTGAGATCATCTAAAGTCCACCCAATGGCCTCTTTGTAAGTTTTCAAAGTTTCGATCAAGGATTCCTCTTGGACAGGTGTCAACTCCCTTGAGATTATGACTGGAAGGGTGTTTCCTTCTCCCAGGTACACGTACTTCAAATGGTTAGAGAGAGCCTTTAGCTCAATCCCTTGTACCTAAAAATAAAAAATATTGAAGTCAGAAAGATTCTACTACTTTATTATTATCAACATTAGGAAGAGATAAATCATGTGAATCAGGAGAATCCAAATCAATACAAGGGGCAACAAACATGCTAGAGTTATTATCATCATCCAACACAATCTCATCAATCATATCATGGGTCTCAATCAAACACAAGGATAAATATTCTTCAGGAAATCTCATAGCATCATAAATATTAAAAGATACAACCTCCCTATCAAATTCTACAGATAGACAACCCTTATCTACATCAATCTTAACTTTAGTAGTTTTCATGAAGGGTTTACCTGACAGAATCGTAGAAGATGATGGTGTAGAGATGTCATCCATTTTTAATATATAGAAATCACTGGAAAAATCAAGTCCTTAACTAGCAACAATACATCCTCAACAATCCTTGAGGGTTAGATATAAGATCTATCAGCTAGTTGGATGCATACAACAGGTTTTTGCAAATCATTCAATTTCAAGTCCTCATAAACATGGTAAGACATAACATTAATAGAGGCTCCTAAATCTAACACGGCATGCCAGATTACTCTATTACCAATTATGCAAGGTAAACTGAACATACTTGGGTCTCAACATTTTTCAGGAATATTATGTTTCAGGAGAGCCGATACATTCTTACTTACCACTACCTTTTCTCTATCCATACTTGTCCTCTTTTTGTGCAGAGCTCCTTTACGAATTTAGCATACTTGGGGATTTGCTGGATTACATTCAAGATAGGAATGTTTATCTAAACATTTTTGAACATTTCGATCAACACTTCGTCCCTCTGTTCTTAATTTGGTATTGATAGTCTGCTAGGAAACGAAGCTTTAGGAACATAAGGTTCAATAATAAGTGAAGGAAGATTACTTACCTTGGGAGTGGACGATGGTGTTCCAGATTTACTCTCATTGTTTTCAATTTCTTCATTGGTCTTACCGAATGGTGATAGGTTGTTTGACGGAAGTTCCTTGCCACTCCTCAGTGTGATGGCATTAACGTCGGCATGGTCCGGTTGTGCAGGCAACTTCCCTGAACCCTTGGTTTCTATACGACTTACCACAGAGGCTAACTGTGTGACTTGAGTTCCTAGNCAACTTCCCTGAACCCTTGGTTTCTATACGACTTACCACAGAGGCTAACTGTGTGACTTGAGTTCCTAGATTGGCCATGCTCGCGTTGGTCTCTTGCCGATAGGCCTTTGTGTCCTTTCATAGATGAAAGGAATCTTTTTGCAGCTGTTGAATTTCATGTTGAAATTTAAGGGAATTATAAGACAAAGTTTTAACAATGTCTTTTAAAGACATACCTGAGGAAGAAGACGACGGTTGATTGTAGTTGTCATGCCCTTGCCCTTACCCTCGACCTCCCCATTTCAGATCAGGGTGGTCACACCATCTTGGGTTGTAAATCGGGCCATGCGGGTCGTACTTCCTTTGGTAACCTCTAATTGCATTTACTTGTGCTTGTGGACATGCTTCAGATGCATGTCCCGGTACTCCACAGGCACCACAAGCCTTTACTTGAGCCACTCCTCCTTAGGCCAACTGCGTCACAAGAGAAGTCAAGTTAGAAAGTTGGGCTTTTAATTCTTTAACTTCAAAATTACTACTCAAGTCGGATTCACTGGCCTTGGTGCCAAAGTTCTGATCGTTCTCTACCATGCATGATATCAACGCCTGGGCCTCCCTAGATGTTTTGTCAGCAAGAGCACCTCTGGTCGCCGAGTCGATTGAGTTCCTTTCATTTGTCAGCAAGCCACTATAGAAATATTGAATTAGTAATTGGAAAAAAATTTGGTGATGAGGGAAACTAGCACATAATCGTTTATAGCATTCCCAATACCCAGATAAAGATTCACCCACAAACTATTTAATCCCATAGATGTCCTTCCTTGTGGAATGGGCCCTAGAAGCCATAAATTTTTTTTCAAGAAATTTCTTTTCTAAATCATTCTAAGTAGTGATTGACCCGGGAGCCAAGTAGTACAACCAATCCTTGGCGTCATCCTGCAATAAAAAAGGAAACGCCCTAAGGTTTAGTTGCTCTTCAGTGACTCCATTGGGTCTCATACTTATGCAAACCATATGGAAGTCCTTGATGTGTTTATGTGGGTTCTCCCCCACATGCCCTCTGAAGGTTGGTAGTAAATTGATTAGCCCTGGTTTGAGTTCGAATGGCACCGTGGTAGGTGGAAATCATTGCACAGAGGCTGCTGGTCCATGTCGAGCTCTGCCAGTTCCCTCTCGGTTGTCTCACGGATTGCCTTTCCCATAGTTATGTTGTAAGCTATTCCTTGATGTTCTTCTTCTGGGATCTCTTCTCTACGTCTCCTTCAGATTCTCCTCTCCTCCTGGTCAATATCTGCAAGGAAAATAAAATCTGCACTCCTAGAGGAGTGGGTCATAAACCAAAGGGAACTTAAACACTTATTTATTTATTAAGAGGAATTCAAAAAATTTCTAGGCTAATTTCCAAGTCTCCCCGGCAACGACACCAATTTTGTTCATACTTCGAGACTAGCGTGTCTTGAGCACCCCCGACCTGAGCAAAGATAATTTATTTTCACCGATCCAAGACTTAAACAAAAAATGTAGTAAAGTGATAAGACCAAGGTCGAATCCACAACGTCACCGATTTCATCTTGAATCTGCTTCCATCGAGGGCAGACCTCATGATTCCCGAAGAGAAATCATAGAGGTTTGGCGATGCATAGTCCCTAATGAGCCTATTGCGATCGTTTGCCAACAAAATCAGATTCGCCATGACATTATTATCATTTGGTGCTCCACCTTCAGGCTGCTCTACCATCTCTTCTTTATTGGATTGTGGTTGCTGTTGGCGGTCTCGTAGTTTCCTTCGAAATGTTCTTTCAATCTCCGGGTTGTAGTTTGCCATAAATTGAGAGTTCCGCCAAGAAATCACAAAAATTACCGTTAACAACTATTTTGCCGAACTCACCGGCAACGGTGCCAAAAACTTGATGCATTATTTTATGAATGAAAATATGGATGATATGCGTTGATGGATTGCGTTGTGCACTCAAGTTTCCCCAGCGGAATTTAAGTGTAAATTCCTCTGAGTTTCCTGGTAAGTCCAGGGTCGAACACAGGGACTTATGAAAATAGTTGTGTTGGTAATGTTTATGAAAACCTTGTGGTAACCAAGTAAATAAATAAAGTGTGGGTGTGTTGTTGCATTGATGAAAAAGAAGTAAATAAAGGCAGCGGATTTGAGAAAGATAGTTGCGTTGATAGATGCAATGAGTACGCGATGAACGGGTTGAGAAGATCTTTAGCTAGTGTTACTCGGGAATGCGTCAAACTTTGCGATCATATTACAACCATGCACAGTAAGTCATTTCCCAATGTAAATGCGATGCTCCTAAGTCTAGGACGCATGTGTTGAATGCAAAATATCCATAGAACTTATCCCTAAGTCTCTACTCTTGTCCTATGCGTTGATGCAAAATGCATGAAAGCAAGGTGACTGCATACAATCATATCTTATTGCTAAGATGCATTGGATGCATTAATAACAAATAGTGCTCATTCCTAAGCGTCTATCCCCAGTTTATGCGTTCTAATCTGGTTCTTTCAAACCTAGATTCTGACTTGGCCTTCCCAAGTCTCGATCCTGTCTTTAGACTACCCTCCCGAGTATCTCTAATAGACGAATGAAGCATACATAAAAAAGATAATCACAAAGATGAAGATTCCCTCGTTATGCTAGCTACTACTTCTCAACCCATTCAACTAATTTAGCTACTCATGCATAAATAACAGAGAGTGAACAGATATAGAGAAAGACATTCCATTCTTATAACTGAGTTGAGTACAAAATGACAATGGAAAGTAAAGGTAGAGAGCCTGGTAGCAATTCCCCAAGGCTTTTTGCACTGAATCTCTATTCTGATCTACAAATCTTACCGCTTCTGCAGGCGTCGGCCCTCTCTCTATGTTGGAGCTTTCGGTGCTTTCCCAAGCTTATTGGAATGATCTACCGGCACACCTTCTTCCTCGCGTTCGCCTTAAAATGAAAGAAAACTATGGACAGAGGCGTGAACTTGTAAAGTGATGAAGTAATCGACCTGTCTCTTATACACATCTAGATGTGTATAAGAGACAGGGTGAAAGGCGGCTTCTCTCTCCCGGTTGTACAGATGGGGCAGCTTTAATTCCTGACTGATGTGCCAGATAATTGTCACCGATAAAGATGAATGTACTTCGTGACCGTTATCGACTGTCAACTTAATTTGGATCCGACTACCGTCAGCTTTCTGTCCCATCGCTCTTAATTGTCCTTTCACCCAGATGCGCCCACCATGTTGTGCTGACCAAGTTGCGGTGATTCTTCTTGGACGAATGTTTGCGAGCACGATCAACGCAAAGTCTTGCGGTGAAGTTGCGCTCGACCAATGTATTCCTATGATCGCAAACTTTGCATTGCATTAACGCATATTCTGCACAAAAAATTAAAGATCAACTGTTCTAATGTGTTGGATGCATGTGGCCGCAATATTATAGAATTTATGCTTAATGGACGCAATTTAACATATTTCATTACCGCAATCCAACATTGTTTAAGAACTTAGTACTATGATAACGTGCATTTATGCCCGTTATCAATCACCAGCAGGCTACCTTGGTAGTCTTTTGAGAATCCAGGAGTTATGGACTCTGTAGGATTTGGTAGGGAGGATTTTATAGATCGTATAGGTGATTGAGTAAGTGGGAGATGGTTTTAGTCTATCATATAGACAGTGTACTCGATCGTTAAGAAGATAAGTGACCATCGTATAGAAAACTCTTACACAATCGTGTATACTCTCAAGCTAGTGTATAGCTAATGCTATTGTTCGCATGATTCACAATCACTTAATGAATGCCTTGTGTAAAAATGACAACGATTTTCATTTTAACCATCAGTTACCATAACTGATCACAATTTTCCACTAAGTTGGTTATAGGGGGAAAAACTGTAACCAATTATCCAATAATTGATTTAATTACAAATATAATTAGTATATTCATAACATATAGTTTTAATATTACATCTCATGCAATATATAAACCATAGTTCTTTTTCTCCCTTTTAGCATTTAATAATTCCTCCAATTAATGTATCTAATACATTAAGTCAATTATATCTCATATAATTGATACAATTTAATTATATCATATATAATAAAATTTCCTCTTGTTAATTTGAACATTTCAAACTAACCTATAAACTGATTCTCAACATGAGTCTATTGAGCTACCAAGGGGACTTTATGGACCTATAGCTTGAAGCTCCAATATGAATAACTGATTAAATTCTTCACAATATCCACCATTCACTAATTGTTGGACATTCCACTAAAGACCGACAACTGCACTCTTTGCACTATAGATATTTCTCTTTCCATTGGATATAACTAATCAACAGTACGATGACCCTTTACAAATCGCTCGTAAGTACAGCCAAGCCAATTTACTGTTTTGCCCCTGTAATTACATCTAACTCCTTAAGTACCACCGATTCCTCTAATGAACAATACATCATAGTCCTACTATGAGTAAATCCTTCTCGGGCCAAGAGAAGGTGTGGTGCCACATTGTTCAAGTCTCGGAATCAGCCCTTAAGGGAGCAATTTATCTATTTACCCCTAAATCGGGGAAGAAGTGAATTTCGTCTCGTGTAGTTGAGTTCCCAGCTCCCCAATAAGACAAATCCTCAAAGTGGTAGGTTTGAGTCGGCGATTTAGCCACTCACACCTATACAAATCAAAGGACCGCCCTCATAGGCAAAAGTTCCCAACTCACTTAGGATTAAAGTCATGTTATCTATGGTCATCCTAGTGAAATGAAAGTCTCTATCATGAACGATGTTATATAACGAGACTAAATATTGCATGGTCCGATCTTATACAAACTCTTTTTCATAGAGCATCCCCGCTCGCATGTCTAATACATGAATGGTCAGGATCAAACCACTTGTAGTACTTCACAACACTTGTAACATCTACAAAGCGGGCCATACTTGTAGTGTCAACAGGATAAGGTTTCCCTCATTTATCCATCTACTACAGACCATTTAGGTTATCACTTAAAGCACGATCCATTTATATGTCGTCACATACATGCTTAAGTTACAACGATAAGCAGGGATCTTAGTTTATTGGTTTGTGGTTAATGCAACAAAATATGTCATATATCAAAGACTGTAGTGAAGAAAATATCTCATATTATTACATCACATAACGTTTGTTCATACACATGTTTACAAACTACTGGACCCTACGAGAGTTAGGGCATCAACCCCAACAGTACGGACTAAATTCGCTCAAAATTGGCTCTCCTCTTTTCTCTCTCTTTCTAGTGGCGCAACACTACTATTTATAATATGCTCGCAGCGTTGCAACGCTGGCATCTTGCCAACCGTGCGTAGAAGTCGTAGCGTTGCAACGCTACAATGAGCGTTGCAACGTTGCCCTGTTACAAATTGCTCTTAGGTTTGCAGTGTCAAGAAGTAGCATTGCAACGCTCAGCCAATGCTGGATCCTCCGAATTGCTCTCCAAACTTGCCTCTTGGGTCCTTGATTTCTTCCTAATTCCATAGTCAAACCGTAATGAATCAAAATTGGATTTTTCCACCTTTTTTTGCTCATTTTCGCACAACTGCTCCTGATGCTTGGCTTCCTGAAATCACTCAATAAACCATATCAAACCAAACAAAAACTAGCAATAGTAGCTCTAAATTTAAAGGTAATAAAAGCACTTTTTAGATGCTTTTCAAGTGTCGTGTCTGAGTTGTACGGACGGTTGTCTGAACATTCCCCACAGGGACTCCATGATCTCGCGTACACTGACCATGGGCTCATGCTTCTTGGCCAAAACTTCATTAAGGCTGGCCAAGATGTATGCTCAGGCCTTCTCGTTCGCCCTTGTCCATTGCTCATATGCTTCTCGAACATTTCAACGAGCAGTAGAAGTTGGAATGGGAGGACACTCCTTCGTTGGGATGAATCGGAGATCATCGATGATCAAAATCATGTTTATTATATTTTTCCAACTAGCGTAATTCTTGCCAGTTAGTTTGTCAGCGATAAGTAAGCTAAGAGTTGCAGTAGCCATAATATAATTGCTGAAATAGAACAAACTTAATTAAGTCTATTTGCATTAAACCAGTTTTATAAAACCAACCATATTTTAGCAAAATAGTCTAGTGTACCCTAAGTTACATCTATTTTGCAATGATGCTTTAGTGAGGTTGGACAAAAGTCATTGTAGGGTGATCAAGTGTTCCTTCACTGAAATGAGACATTCTCAACCATTAGATAGAAAAAATTCCTTGTAACTAAATCTAATAGTCATCATTGTTTGGTCCAGAATTTGTTAACATCTTTAACAATTCTGTGTAAGTGTAACTCCTCATTTTAGGTCCTAGATTCCTGCTCTAATGAGCCAATCTTAGGGAAAAGTCGATTAGGACAAGAGAATAAAGCAACCCTATCCATTTCTGGAGATAAAATAAAGAGTTATGCTTGCTTTTTTAGGGGGAAACCAACGATGCCACGAGACGATGCATAAAACTTTATCCAACCTAATGAGAGAGACCAAAGGATATGTTGTCACACGTCCCGTTCCCACTTACTATGAATATTCTCTCTATTCACCTTGGTATTGACCTACAAAAATTTCACCATATGAGGACACCCATGGTGCCTCGAGGCCGAGGATAAATCTCACGATATGAACTTTTAGGGAGAAACGTATAGAGGTTAAAGTGAAGTATCATATACTCCATTTTCCTCCCATTGAATATTGTACCTAGGGTTCATTAACTTAGAAAATCCAGGTACTAATTTTAACTAAGTGATTTGTTTAATTTGTTAAAAAAACAACATTTTCTTTTGATGATTAAACAACTTTGATTCAAGTCTTATTAAACTTTTTAACAGACTTTCATCAAATTTGCATGCATGTAACAAATCTATCTAATTCACCTTTCCATGTACGTTCCCAGGTAGGGGTGCGACGTTTCCATCGACTTAAGTACCCCATCCTAGCCAGAACCAGCCTTAGACAAAAGGTCCCTCATAGATACATTTGTTACATATTTAATCTTTTATTAGGAGTCAATTTAATCCTATTAAACCGATTTACAAGATTGAATATAGATTTCTAATCTTATTAGAAATGAGATCTTAGGTCTATCTCGATCAAATTTTAAAACACTTTTAAAAAATGATTAAAGCCTAAGATTTGCATGCAACTCTTTATTATTGATTTTAATTCTAATTTCATTTATTATAACACTTATAAGAAATGAAACAATTAAAACTAACTAACATTGCAAGCTAGATATACATAAGTTATTTATAACAATTATAAATTAACCTAAGGTAGTGTCATGCTTTATGAAATGTTCATTCATTACTAATATATAACTTTTATATAAACAAGAAATGAATTAAACTATAGCATACATTCCGTACAAAAATTCTACCTTATATTATAACATTTATAATATAAATGATGCATGGATATGCTATAATGCATGCATACATATACTATAACTCTTATATTATATGATGCATGAGCATGCTTTATGTAATTTAATCATGCATACTAATATATTATAACACTTATTATATAAAATGATGCATGAAAATAAATGCATAACCTATGGTGGATTTTAAAACTATATGACATACATTATGACATATATAATAAACATAAATCACATGCATATTTAATTCAAGTTGATGGACTGGGATAAATAATCTCAAAACTGGAAATAAAAGGCTAAATTATTACAAAAGTTGAGTCCTCCAGTTCGGAACAAGTGAATCGAGTCTTGAACCGCTCGGCTCGAACCGCTCCACCAAGAACCCTTACACCCCCAAATTTAGATGTATGCTCTAAATGCTCCACCTCAAGTCCTCTACTAAGGCAATTCAACTCAAGTCCTCTCCTTACTTTGCGTCGATTGGCTACTCTGAATGCTCCACCTCTACATAATTTCTCAAGATTACTAATTCCTTCTATCCTTTGGACATTTCTTCAGCATGCTCTACTTTATTCTTACCTTAGACAAATCTCTGCTTAAAGTTCTCTTCTTGTTTTGAAAAGAATGTTTTTCCTGTTCTTGTGAAAATAACGAAATGCTCCTTTTATGCGGTGGCCTAGTTTGTGTCTTACTATAGAGAGCGTTGATCATGGTTACACCCTTCGTTTTGGCTTGCTCCCACGAGTGTCATGCGAGCATCCAACTTCGGTTGTGTACCAAGCACAACTTCAACTCTTGACCCTTAGCCAAGTTTTCACTTTAGCTGGTCAGTGGAGTTGTCTTTTTTTTTTTTTTTTTTTTGGTATTGCTCCCACGGAAAAAGATATAGTCTGATGCCTTCTAAAGTCACACCAGGAATTGAGAATGTATTGCATATCTCTACAAAACTAGTCAGATGTGCATGCGGGTCCTCTCCTTGCAAACCTCCAAAGTGACCCGCATTCTAAATCATTTGGAGCATGACAGGCTTAATTTTGAATCTGGCGTTTTCCACTACTGTAGGCCTTGCGATACCCGGCGAGAAATCATATAAATTAGGCACTGCATAGTTTCTCATAGGAATGTTGCGGTCAGCGGCCAGAAAAACTAGGTCTTGCGGCGGCCGATTCATTCCCTAATTCCCCTCGGGCCTCCCATTGTTGTTTGCCATATTTCTTTTGTGCCTATTACGGTTTTAACGTGCTCTTCTGCAAAAGATTCTCTCGATTTCTGGGTCGACGTTGAATTCTTGATCCGTTCCAGTACTCATGCACCGTCAGCTGCTCTTCGCTTAAGCACACTGTACTCCAGAAATCTGCCCTACAAAATATCACAAAAATATTCAGCACTAAAATTGCCAATCCCCGCCACCGCAAAGATTGATGATGTGTATGATATGCGTTGCTTAATCACGCTTTTCGATAATATATGCGATACTACGCTTTAAAATAATGTATGTGATGCTGCTTAGATGCGCTCGTAGTATGCATTCATGTAGTATGTGTGTGTCACAAGTTTTCTTGCATTGGAACCAAGTATAATTCCACCGTAAGTTTCTCAGAGTGATTTGAGGTCGAACATAGGGATTGCGATGCTAAATGCGATATTGATGTGATACATGCGACCGAAAACAAAATAATAAGGAGTTGTATGTGAAAAGTAAAATGCAGTGACAAACAAATAAATAAACAAATAAATGAATAAATATGAAGTTGTCCAAGTATATGAGTGAATGCGATGGCAAGTCTTGTGAAATGTAGCAGAAAGAGAACGGGTTGGGGGTTGGGGGAAAGAACATCGCAAGTTTGTCAATCCTGTTGAGGACACAACTAAGGTTCCGCTTTCCCTTGGCTTACACCTCTCAGTGATCGGCCGCATTCCTATATCTCTATGGTGAACAGGGATGAATGTTGCGAACGCAAGGTTGTTTCCATCTCTGAAAATACTTCTTGCTTTTGTTAACACATTTTATCAACCTTCTTTCGAGAGGTGGATTAACATCTTCACTTCTACTCTCACAGGTGAAGATGTCGTTGAGCATGCGTTAGCTAAACTTAGCTAACTTCTTCAACATGAATTAATTTACTCGTTTAATCCTTCCCCCTCACCTTGGACGATTAGTTACTAATGAAAATAATAACAGAGGAGAAACACAATATTTACGTGGAAACCCTAGACCAGGGAGAAAAACCACGGTACAGATATTTTCTTTTATTATTATAAAACTAATACACTGAATACATGAGAACAAGGTGAATAAATAGACTTGTAGAGAACCCCAGGGTTAGAGGCAATTATAAAAATACCCCTAGAGTAAAAACCCTATTTTCAACACTCCCCCTCAAGTTGGTGCATAAATGTCGATAAGACCCAACTTGCTGAGACAATAGTCAAAATTTGGTCTAAGCAGCCCCTTGGTGAGAACATCTACCACTTGTTGATTAGACAGAATATAGGGAATGCTCTCGTTATCCAGTCTTTCTTTAATGAAGTGTTGGTCAATCTCTACATGTTTGGTCCTGTCATGCTGAACTGGGTTGTTCGCAATGTTTATTGTAGCTTTATTATCACAGAACAATCTCATTGGAAGCTCCCTGTCTTGGTAAAGATCAGTCAACAACTTATTTAACCAGATTTCTTTGCATATTCCCAAATTCATTGCCCTGTACTCAGCTTCAGCACTACTCCTCGCCACTACTCCCTATTTCTTACTTCGCCAAATGACAAGGTTACCCTAGAAAAATGTACAATATCCAGAAGTTGACTTTCTATCAATAACAAAGCATGCCCATTCAGAATCTGTATAGGCTTCAATCGTTCTTTTCCTAGATTTTTTAAACATTAAGCCCTTACTGTGGGTTCCCTTCAAATATCGAAGGATACGCTCAACTGCATTCATATGTTCCTCATACGGAGCTTGCATAAACTGGCTCACAACGCTTACTGCATATGAAATGTCTGGTCTGGTATAGGATAGGTAGATCAGCTTTCCATCCAACCTCTGGTACCTTTCCTTGCTCATAGAAACCTCGTTGTTTGTAACACCAAGTTTTGCATTATACTCCACAAGTGTGTCAACAGGTTTACAGCCAGTCATGCCGGTCTCTTTGAGTAAATCAAGTGTATATTTTCTTTGCGATACTGAAATACCTTCTCTTGATCGAGCTACCTCCATTCCCAGGAAGTATCTCAGCTTACCAAGGTCTTTAATTTCAAATTCTTTGGCCATTCTCATTTTAAGCCTTAAAATTTCACTCTCATCATCACCGGACAAAACAATATCATCAACATACACTATGAGAACAGCAACCTTCCCGAAAACTGATCGTTTTGTAAATAATGTATGATCTGAGTGCCCTTGGTTGTAACCTTGTGCTTTAACAAATGTAGTAAACCTATCGAACCAAGCCCTTGGGGATTGTTTCAGTCCATATAAGGATTTCTTCAGTCTGCAAACCTTGTGCTTGAATTGACTTTCAAATCCAAGAGGCGGGCTCATATAGACCTCCTCTTCAAGTTCAGCATTAAGGAACACATTTTTAACGTCCAATTGATACAGTGGCCAATCTTTGTTAACAGCAACTGACAACAACACACGAATAGTATTGAGTTTAGCTACGGGAGAGAATGTTTTAGAATAATCAACTCCGTAAGTCTGGGTAAAACATTTAGCAACAAGTCTGGCCTTATACCAATCAATCATCCCATCTGATTTGTATTTTACAGTGAAAACCCATTTTCAACCAACCGTCTTGTGTCCTTCTGGTAAAGGCACTTATTCCCATGTACCATTTTTCTCAAGCGCCCTCATTTCTTCCATAACAGCCGATTTCCATTCAGAGTTCTCCATGGCTTGACGGATATTGCTTGGAATTATTATGGTGTCCAAGCTAGTGGTAAATGCTTTAAACTCGGAAGAAGTTATTATACGTCAAGTAGCTGTGCATAGAGTACTTTGCACATGAGCGAGTACCTTTCCTTAGTGCTATCGGAAGGTCAAGAGAGGCATCATGATTTTCCACTTCTCTCGGTATCTCAGCATGACTGATCACCTGTAACTCTAGATTTTTAGTAATATCTTCCACGCCTTTGTCAACAACAGGACTTTTATCTTCCATTTCTTTGTCAACAACAGGACTTTTTCCTTTATTATTCTCTCTTTCAACTGTTTCTTCATCTGTCACATATTCGGTATGGTCATTTCGACCTCCTTCATCTTTTCCGTCCCTGCACTTGTCAGTCTCCATACATATATCAACTTCATTAGTTTCAGGAATACACGTACCTGAACTAGATGCCGGTTCTGACTCCTGGACCTGAGCCGACGGATTAACAGGTGGTAATTCATCCTTTCGACGATTCTTCTTATAGTAGGTTATCCAAGGAAGCTGGTTGGTAGGGAGAACAGTGTAGGCTCTTTCAGAACTAGTGGAAGGGATCCGAGTGGAATCCCATAAGGGAATAACATAAGTGGACCAGTTAGACTCTTCACTTGGACTCTCCCCCTGAAGATGACTAACGGGAAAGAAAGGTTGGTCTTCAACAAAGGTAATATCCATGGATACAAAATATTTTCTAGAGGATGGATGATAGCATTTATATCCACGTTGATGAAGGGGATACCCAACAAAGGCACATTTTTTAGCACGAGGGTGAAATTTTGTGTGATTTGGGCCATGAGAGTGGACAAAAGCGACACAGCCGAAGACACGGAGGGATACATCGGAAATCAGACGAGTAGTCGAAAAGGACTCTTTGAAAAGGTCGAAGGGATTATGAAAGTCAAGGACACGAGAAGGTATACGGTTGATGAGGTGAGCTGCTGTAAGAATGGCATCGCCCCATAGGTAGGACGGAAGAGTAGCAGACAACATTAAAGACCAGGCGACTTCCACCAGATGACGATTTTTACACTCGGCTACTCCATTTTATTGAGGAGTATAAGCACACGAGCTCTGATGAACAATTCCCTTAGACACAAGAAAGTCATGAACAGAGGTATTAAAGAACTCTCGTCCATTATCACTCCTTAAAATCCCAATTTTGGCATGGAACTAGGTTTCAATCATAGTATAAAATTGTTTAAAGGTAGATGAAACCTCTGACTTATCAGCTAGTAAGAACATCCAAGTAAGACGTGTATGGTCATCTATGAAGGTGACGAACCAACGTTTACCAGTAGAGGTAGTGGTTGGTGATGGTCCCCAGACATCACTATGAATAAGGGAGAAGGGACTAGATGGCGTATATGGTTGAGAATGAAACGAAATACGACTTTGTTGCCAAAATGCATACATCACAAGTTAAAGATGCTATATCAATATTGCGAAACAAATGTGGAAATAAATATTTCATATACTGAAAGTTCGGATGGCCTAAATGATAATGCCATAATATAAAGTCATTTTTAGAAGTAGAAAACTTTAAAGACATAAAACCAGTGGTGTGATCCTCGTTAGAAGAAGTCTCGTCAGAAAGAAACTAGAGCCCCATATCATTCCGGGTAGTGCCAATCGTCATCCCCGACTTCTGATCCTGAATCACAACAGAGTCTGGTGAAAAAATAGCTTTACAGTTCAGATCTCTTGTAATTTTACTGATCGATAAAAGATTATATGATATTTGTGGCACATGAAGAGTATTACGTAAAATAAAACCATCAAGAGGAAAAGTATTCCCTTTTCCTGCAACTGGGGTAAAAGACCCAACTGCAATTCTGATACGTTCATTCCCCGCACTCGGACAGTAAATAATAAATAATTTTGAAGAACTAGTGAGATGATCTGTGGCCCCTGAATCTACGATCCAGGGTTTCTTGCCATTAACGCTAACAAGACCAAGAGCTAAGAACACACCTGATTGAGCAATGGCACTTACTCCGACGGCATTCACATTGGTCTTACTATGGGCTAAAGACTGATGCTGTGAATTTTCAGTAATTGGATCACTTACAGAAGTACGTTCGGAGTTTGATTTTTCATGGGACTGTCGTTTCTTACTGTTCGGGGGCCTGCCATGCAACTTCCAACATTGGTCCTTCGTATGGCACGACTTCTTACAGTGCTCACAGACAGATATGGGCTTTTTGTCACTGTCAGAATTGGACGCCTTTGAGACAAAGGCTGATGCATCAACAGAGGCTATCATCGGACTGTTCATAGCCTGTGATCGGTCTTCTTCCAGACGAAACTCGGAACACACCTCTCGGAGAGACGGAATAGGTCGTTGACCCAATAAACGACTTCAAACACTATCATATTTTGGGTTCAATCCAGCCAGAAACACATAAACCCCATCTGCCTCTTCAAGCTTAAAATACTGTGCCCTATCCTGTGTGCAATTCCAGATAATCTCCCGGCACAAATCCATTTCTTGCCAAAAAACTAACAGCTTATTGAAGTAGGACTAATAGTCATGTTTCCTTGCTTGCATTCATGGACTTTTTTATGTAAAGTGTACAACCGGGATGCGTTTTGTCGTTGTGAGTACAAGTCCCTGGTTGCCTCCCAGATATCTCTTGCAGTTGCTGCATATAGAAGCTGTCTCTTATACACATCTAGATGTGTATAAGAGACAGGAAGTAGGACGTAACAGTCATGTTTCCTTGCTTGCATTCATGGACTTGTTTATGTAAAGTGTACAACCGGGATGCGTTTTGTCGTTGTGAGTACAAGTCCCTCGTTGCCTCCAAGATATCTCTTGCAGTTGCTGCATATAGAAGAGTCCGGCCAATCTGGGGCTCCATACTGTTGATAAGAGCAGACCGTAGTAAAAAGTCTTCCCCTATCCCTGTCTCTTATACACATCTAGATGTGTATAAGAGACAGAATTTGTATTGGGCAAAATAGATAACGAGTTTACTGGATTCTCTGGACCAGTAGGCGGTTGGGAAGTTGTGCCAAGCATTGTATCTGAAATCTGCTGATGCAAAAAGGCCAACCGATGTCTCACATCATCGGAGTAATGAACCGAACTACAACCAGCTGGAAACCGAGTCGCCATGGTCGCCGGCGGGGCACTGGTAGCTGGCTGAGAGATTACTGATAAATGAGAAGGCCCCGGTCGGCTGCGCTGCTCAAGATGGTTGCCGGAAAAACCCTCATCCCTCTGGTCAAACAAACCGATAACAGAATCGGAGAGATTCTGCTCTCCTTGCTAGATAGAGTAACTCACCGGGCCTGTCGCGACTCCTTGGGTGTACACCGGCGGCGCAGTCGTGTTTCTGAAGAAGGTAGAATATCAAAAAAACGACGCTGCTTCGTCGATCAGAAAAACGGGTTCGACAGAAGACGAAACCCCATAATCGATGATCGAAAACTCAGATTGCCGAGGAGGAGCAATGATCGGAAGCTCGTCTGTCGCCTGCACATCGGAAACGCCTCTGTCCGTCGACGTTCTTGGGCTGTTCCTGATCGACGACTATGATCCCGTTGCAACCGGATGGTTTCTTGAAGAATTGGTTGCCTGCAATCGGACGGTGGAGATTAAGTCTGGTAGGGCAGCCTGAAAACACTCCTTAACCGCAACCCTAATAACGGTTTGCATATCAAAACTTGAAGATCCACTAGCGGAAGGCGATTGTGGTTGGTTTTCTTCCATAATGG
This sequence comes from Benincasa hispida, assembly GCF_009727055.1. Taxonomy (NCBI): domain Eukaryota; kingdom Viridiplantae; phylum Streptophyta; class Magnoliopsida; order Cucurbitales; family Cucurbitaceae; genus Benincasa; species Benincasa hispida. The sequence goes on from NC_052354.1 coordinate 27,962,684, forward strand.
TTAGAATTTCGTCCCTTTGCTCTGATACCATGATAAAAAAATAACAGAGGAGAAACACAATATTTACGTGGAGACCCTAGACCAGGGAGAAAAACCACAGTACAGATCTTTTCTTTTATTATTATAAAACTAATACACTGAATACATGAGAATAGGGTGAATAAATAGACTTGTAGAGAACCCTAGGGTTAGAGGCAATTACAAAAATACCCCTAGAGTAAAAACCCTATTTTCAATAGTTACACATAGTGAAAGAAATGGACGATGAATGTATGGTGGTGAACATAGAGATGAAGATGAATATGATAATGATATTAAAAGATAAAGCGTTTGTTATAGATAGATGAATGAAATATCAGAAATGAATAACAGTTGATGAACAGAAAGTGAGAACAAATAAGGAAAGCGTGTCAATGTCTTGACACAGATCCCGATCGGAGTTGTTTTGCTTGTTGATGTGTAGAAGGAGTGAGGTGGAAAACTTCCTTCTCAGGATAGTTCCTCAGGTAGAAATGATCCTTGCACACAGTTTCTCTTCGGGATTGTGAATGAATTTTTGGCTCCCGAGACTTACTTTCGGACTTGTCTCGTCTATCTCCCGGATTCTCTATGAATGTCTTTTCAGACCAGCTTGCTTTCTTTAGAGTTGATATAGCTATTTATAGACCTTGGCATCTCATTCGTCATTGGTTCCGCTCTGAAAAGTTACTTTTTCTGCCGAGGCTTGGTGGAAACGTCCGCTCTGCTCCATATTCAATTTGTCAGATCGTACAACAGAAAAGCTGTACAATTTCAGAAATCCTCACGAATGCATCGCTCTATTTATCCGCGGTCGATCGTCGCATGCGGTGCAAATGCGTTGCTCTTTTTTTTCCATGATGGATCGTCGCATACGGTGCGAATGCGTTGCTCCTTTTTGTCCTCGAGCGATCGTCGCATGCAGTGATACCTGTTTCCTGCAAAACAAAGACTTGGACATCCCTTTTTTCCATCTCAATGGGGTCAGCGAGTGTGCTTCCAACATTTTACAACTTTTGCATTTCTAAGTCAATTTCTATATGTTCGACGTAACTTTTTCCTTCTTTTTGCCGCATATTCTAAATAAGATGGTATATAATTTGTATTTCTACAAGTTATCATTGATCATGTAGCAAACTCTTGATCGTCAAGTAACGAGGCGTCGAGTATAAATGATCGTGTATATGCGATCGCGTAGCTTTTGACTATGCAATGAGCATGAAAGTCTACGCGATCGTGCAGCGTGCATCGAGTATCATACCATGCGATTGTGTAGCTATTGACTATGTGATGAGTAATGATAGTCTACACGATCGTGCAGCGAGCGTCGAGTATCGTATACTATACGATCATGTAGCTATTGACTATGTGATGAGCATGATAGTCTAACAATCGTTTAGTACGCAAGCCTTGCATCGAGTATCATATACCGCGCAATTGTCTACCCATCGAGTGCCTACGCGATCATGCAACCAACGCAACACGATCATGTAGCAAACTCTACATGATTGCATAGCATTAGCTATGCGATCATTTAGCAAATGCTACACGATCGTATAGAAAATTCTACACGAATGCATAGCAAAATCTAAATGATCGTTTAGCTCTAGCTCCACGATGTGGCCACCGTTTCATCTTCTCCATCGAAATGCACTGCAACCTTTCTTCTGAAGCTTCATGAATGACTCAAAACCAAATGAATACAGACTCAATTGCAAGTTTAATGCCCAAAAACGCAGAGGCCCTTACAAATTAACTTTGTAATTTAAACAGAAAGCCAAAAACAGAGATACTACCCTGAAACATCAATCAATAAACATCCACATACATTTAACAGTTAAACGCAATGTAGAAACTTAAGCCCACCAAAACTGTAAAATATTTCAATACAGAAATGGAATTTGGAATCAGAATGCAAACCTGGTTCATATACCAATTGAAGGAACTCGTTTTTAAATAGATCCATGAGCAGAAGCGGATCGTCCAAATTCCATATAGATTGAAAACACGAATTTACAGTAAACATACAAATTATGAATTTTAAGTAAAATTATAGCATGCTTTTTAAACAAGAAATAGGGTTTAAGAGATTATACCTTTGAAGAACATTTCTCGTAAAAACCCTCGAACTATCATGAACTCTACAAACAACAACAAAACTTGAAGACCCTTTGTAAGAAAATCACGAACCAAAATAGAAGACACGACCACTTGGAACCTTATGTATACTTGGGGTGAGAGTCTAGGAGTTGTGGGCTCTGACTATTTTGGTAAGGAAGGATTTTGAGTTTGGAGGAGGAAGAAGATATAGGAAGACACTATCACATAGAAAGCTTCTCAATTGTGTAGTCAATATGTCTATTGTATAGTCTCTATATATGTCGTATAGACAAATAAGGGAAAAATAGAAAAACATTTCTTTTATCCCATTTGCCACAAAAAACCACTTAACCACCTATTAAGGTGGTTGGAGAGAAAAAATGGATTATTATTCAAAATAATAATTAATATAAATAAATATGATAAACGACTTATCATATTATATTTATAATCTATAGTTTTAATATTGCATCATATACAATATAAACTATAATTTCTTTTCTCTATTGTATGACATTTAATATAAATCACATTTCTATTAAAATTAACAATTATTTGAATCTCATTCAAATATTTCTTTCCTTCAATTAAACTATATGTATCAAATACATTATAACAATATATCATATATAATTGAATTAATTTAATTATATCATATATAATTAAATTCCCTCTTATTAATTTGAACAATTCAAATTAACCCAAAAACTGATTCTCAATTAAATCCGGATTCGACCCCTGATGGCCTCGGCATTCCCCTACGTCCTGGTTATGTTATTCTCCCCCAACACGGGTCGTTCAATATGCTTTGTCCTCACTCACAAACATCCTAGAAAAATTCCCAAGAGGTCACCTAACATAAGATTGCTCCGAGCTAAGCACGCTTAACTTTGGAGTTCTTATGATTGAGCCAACGAAAAGGAAGGTACACCTTGTTGGTATAGGTAGTAACTTTTAATTCTTTTAAGCCTTTCTTAACCATACTTTCATATCCTCAGGATCCCTCTCATTCAGATGTGATATCGATTCATTCATGTACCCCTCCTGAACTCGGGTCGTTACAAATAGTGTCTCTGGCACTTGAACAAAGAGCTTTACCCTCTCGTTGGCCTGAGAGGGGTTTCTATTTATTGGTTGGACCATAAACAAATTGTTCATTAGAGGAGCACTGGTACTTAAGGAGTCAGAGAGAACCCAAGGGTAAAATGGTAATTTGATCTAGTTGGAGTTACAAACACTCGTGAAGGACTAACTTGCTGGTATTGGTCTATATCTGTGGACACAAAAATATATATGTAATGGGAAGAGTGCAATTGTGGGTCTTTAGTGGAGTGTACCCACAGTTAACGAATATTGATTAATTTGGTTAATGAGTTTAGCCAATTAATTTCATATCGTTAGAGCTTCTAATCTACAGGTCCAATAGGTCCCTCATTAGCTCACTAGAGGATACTTAAAAAGGATTGTTTGAATTGTTCAAATAAATTTGAGGAAACTATATATTAGTGAGATGAATATATAATTAATTATAGATATGATCTGTAATTAAATTAGAGAGTAATATTTGAATAAGATTCAAGTTAATTAATTCAAGTGAATTAGATTCACAAAGAATTAATTAGTAGAGAGGTTTTGCAAATATACGTGGGATGTATATGATAATTAAATGATACATTAAATTGAGTTTAATGTATAAGTAGTTTTTAATTATTGAGCAAATTAAATAAATGTTATTTAATTGGCTAATTGATTAAATAATCATTATTTAATTAAATAAATGTTATTTAATTAATTATAGAAAAGAAAAATATATTGGGAAATCTTCTCTATATAAAGACCTCCTCATGATTCTTTGGGAATGCACTGAATACACAATTCTCATTGCAGAGAAACTCTGACGATATACAACTCCCTAGTGTTATTGTGCAGAAATTTCTTTGAGCCTCTCTACTCTCCAAAACCTTATTCTCCTCTCTCTCCCAATAGTTGAATACTACCTATCCCTCTATTGGAATCCCGAAGAATAATGAGGTTACTCTTCGTGATCAAGACCATTTGGAGATCCGTTCATTGGAACATTGGAAAGGATTATTTGTGGTACTTGGGGAGTCTACTAAGGTAAAAATCGTTTTAATCCTTTCATCAATAGTATGCTAGTTTACGTGTTTATACATTTTGTTTAGATTAACGATTTTGTTTATTGTAATAATCCAATTGTGGAATGCAGGACATTCTAACACAACACTTCCGCTGTGGGATTTGATCCCTTCAAATATAACTTGTTTTCATCTCAAAATTACCCGTCGTCTTGGGGTATATTGTGCATAGAGGATGTTGGGTCAAGTCAAGGGAGGCTAAGTCCCTCAGAGTATGCTCCTAGGCCGCTGCCATCGTTGCCTCTTCCCCTTCAACGATCTCTTGTTCTTGAGTATCTTTTACATTGATTTGCATGTTTCATACGTTTTATTTCTTCACCTCTCTTTTGATTTTTCCCTTCTCTTTATTAATATCTGCGAGATTCAACAATCTAGATCTCCCAGAGGAATGGGTAATATACAAAAAAATAAAAAAGCAAACAACAAGAGACCATAAGCCTTTTATCATGCGAATTGAGTTTATGGTGCAAGTTTATTTACTTAATTAATCGCATTAAGCTCATAGATTGATTAGAACCTCAGATCAAATTGGTCAAATCTAACTTAACACATTTCCATTCCTTGGGTTTCGTTATCTTTTTGTTACTAATGACCCTAGAACACTAGAAGTCAACAAAAACTATAACTAAAACCTATTTGCTATTCAAATTAAGCATGTTTTTCATACGAACCCCGACATACATAACATACATATATGACTTATGCTTAAGACGACTAATTTGTCATATTAATCAAACATGAAATGAGATGGATTAAAGCAAGGAAAGGAAAATGAGAAGAAATCAGAAAATCACAAGAACATTCATCAAAATCTCATTAAGTCGTATAAAAGTGCCCAAAAAATCTCAAAATTGACATTTGGGACTTTAGTCGATCATTGAGTCTCGAATCTCGATGCCAAAATATTCAAATACAACTAAAAAATCTAAAGAAATCTCATGGGTTTTGTCCAAATTCTCCTCTTTAACCCTAGAATCGAAGATTATTATGTATAAAATCGGCGTAGTGCCATGGCACTCTAGGTCCCTTGTCGTAGCACTATGTTAGCGCCACAAGGTGCTACGACGCTCCATGCTGAGTGAGTGCACGTGTTGCTCCGTCAAAGTATGGAGCGTTACGATATAATAGGATAGCATTGTGGTGCTAGACCTCCGAGGGGCGTTTTTGTCTTTTCTTCCTTCTTTGAAGTCTGGTTGCTCTTTTAAGCAAATTGCTCCAAATTAATCTCGAATGGCCCATAACACTCTGAAATGCATGAATTGCTCAGATCCTACAAATATAGACATATAAACACATTAAACATCATAAATGATCAAGATTAAAAACACTAAGATAACTCATTTAAGAACTATCATCCACACTCATTCCTCAAACTAGAAGTCCACCTCTACACTTGAACTGATCATAGACATCACCGCCCATGACTCCCAAATACCCCAGCTTGCATTATTGACACATCAAACAAGTGGATTACTTCTCTAAGACACCTTTAACATTCACCTAATGTACCAAAGAAGACAAACCCTTATTAAAAAAGGGTTTGATTGGGCTGGATTAGATCTCAGATTGTATAATCTTTTTTCGTGGATTACATATATATTAATAAAAAGTTATATATTTCTCTTAGGTTGATGAATTTGTGATCCTTTAATATTTCTTTTAGGAATGTTTATCATTATTTAAAGTTCTATGGTTCTATGAGATTTTGGTTATCAGACATGTGTTGTAAATAAACATAAGTATTTTAAATTAATAAGAAAAATAAATAACTCAACAACCCAATCCAACTCAATCATGTACACCTCTAGTTAATTATCATCACACTCCAACCGCCATTCACAATCCACACATAAAGTCAATGACGTTCTCCATGCTTTGAAGCCTCAAAATCTCTTGCTTGTACCCCACAGTACACACATAATTTGGAAAATTGAGGTATTAAAATTAACTATTTCAACAACAAAACCCAAAAAACTGTCTTAAATGGCATAACTTTCACAATCACACTCCACTATCAACAACATGCATGAACCCGAACACCCCCACACAATTAACAAACCAAAAAGAAGGAAAGAAAGGGAGAAAAATCTAATGAAAAGTTGGGAGGGATTACAAAATCAAAGTAATGTATGGTATTATATCATTTGAATGAATACCCCCTTCAAAATAGAATCACATTTGAAGAAGCCATCATCCCTAAAGATACACTCACAAACATACAAATCACATATAATGAAATAGAAAAGAATACATAAGAATATGAATCACAAATTGAATCAAGAATAACAAATGAAAATCAAGCATATGTGTTTGGTTGTGTTTCTAAACAGGGAATGGTGCTGCCCAAGTTGAATCTTCAAATTGCTGAACCTTACCACTCCTCTTCAAACCCTCAACACTTCCATTTCCTTCAACATACATATAATACTTCAAACAAAACGCAAGAACCAGAACAATCCACTCCAAACAAAAGATCAATCCGCTCAATCCGCCGCCCAATTTCAGAATCACCGATCCGTCTTCCTCTCGAACATACGATTTCAACTCGCCAAGGAAATCGCTGGTCCTAGTGAAGACCAGTACCGTAACAGAGCCTTGGAAGATAGCTGTGAGGACGGTGAAAACCATATGGACGCCGAACCAGCGGCCAGTAGCGGCGGAGGCCATGGCGCAGCCAGAGACCGCACCGGCAATGGTGAAGGCGTGGAGGAAGATAATGAAGAAGCCGCAAACGGAGGGGACGAGGCGGAGGGAGAGAGTAAGGAAAATGCAGCTGGAGGCGGCGCCGAGGAGAATGTAGTTGCAGAGGAGGAAAAGCTTGTGGATGTTGTAGTGTGACCTAGAAATGGAGGTTGAAGACGAAGGTGAAAGACCCATTGGAGAAGAGGAGAGAGATTTGGGAGTGAGGGTATTTTGGGGAATTTTGAGGGATTTTTTTCTGGAGATGGATGAGATTGGGGATGAAGAAGAAGAAGGGGGAAATGGAAGTTTATAAGGATTTGAAGATTTTTGGGGCAACGGTCATTTTTCTTTTTTGGTTCATAATTGTCAATTGATGTGTTTTTTCTTTTTTTAATTTAAATTTTGAGGGACGTTAGATGGGAATGATTGGAATAAAATGAGGTTAACGGCTAGTTTCTATTTGTTTTTTTCTTGAAAGATGTGATTAATCTTTTTCACTTTTGAATTAATTTTTTCATTTTTGGTGCTCTTCTTGCTGCGATCTGATTTTCTGACTGATTTCAACCAAACGGCTAGTTGTATTATACATATAATATATATAAAAGCTGGTGTGTGTGACTGATTTTTATGGAATAAAATAAGAATATTAATTACGCGTAGTCTAATTATTATGCTCTCCTCCACTTTACTGCACAAATAAAAAGTTTAGATTTAAATATTACTTTTGATGTTTGTTTATTTTAATCATTATACTTTTAAAATGTTCATTTTGATCTTTATGTTTTTAACTTTGGTTTATTTTGGTCCTTATATTTTTAAAATGTTCATTTTGATTCTTGTACTTTTAACTGTTATTCATTTTGGTCCTTGATGTTTCAAAAAGTAATCATTTTGATTCCTTAAGAATGAAGTAAAAATTGAAATGAAAGGACCAAAATGATTACTTTTTTAAAGTACAAGAACCAAAACGAACATTTTTTAAAGTATATAAACTAAAATGAACTAAAATTAAAAGTATAAGAATTAAAATGAACATTTTAAAATTATAGGGACCAAAATAAACAAATATTAAAAGTACAAGGACCAAAATAGTATTTTAAACAAAAAATTTAAAAAATAAAATTATCACGACATTTTATATTGAGTGTAGTTTGGGCGGTACAAAAAGTGGGTGCAAGTCTAACTGCACTCAAATTTTTTTTCTTCATAAAACAAATATAAATATTTGGGAAAAAAAATAATAATTAAAAAATACTATAAGATTTAAATTTTATTAAGAGAGGAAAGCACTTGAACAAGAAAATTTTAGGGAGAGAATCAATTTTTACTCATAAAATTTGTCAAGTTGTATAATTTTTATACACATAATATTTTAAGCCTTTATATCATCATTAATTTATTTTGGTTTTTATATTTTCAACTTTTATTTATTTTAGTCAAATATTTATGTTGGTCGATGTGTTGTTCAAAAGTGAGATTTTTTTTATATCCCTAGTTGAAAAATATAAATAATAAAATAATAATAAAACAACTTTTATACCCAATGAAAATCTCTTGATACAAATAATATATTTTAAGACACTTAGTGAACGAAATATCATATCACAACTTTGTAATGAAATAAAAATGAAAATGAAGGAATCAAAATAACCATTTTTTAAAAGTGTAGGGATTAATATGGATATTTTAAAATTGCAAAACAAAATGAACTAAATTTAAAAGTAGATCAAAATAAAACAAAATCAAAATTATATAGACTAAAATAATATTAAAATCATTATACTCTAAACTATTAATTTAATCAAATGGTACTTCAAAATTGTATAAATGTTGCAATCCTAACCATGAAGTTGGAAAGGCACCATCAGTTTTGGCATAGGATAAGTTTTCCTTTCAAAATTTGTTTTGAAAAAATATTTTTATATACTTTCAAATAATTAAAAATTTAGTACAAAATTGATTGGATTTCAAGGAAAAAAAAAAAGACATTTGAGCTAATCTTCTGTTAAATTTTGTGGGTTTTGATAAAGTTATTCAACATATAATTTGTACATTAATCAAACTTATGGTATATCTATTCGTTCAAATTTTCTTAAACTTCTATTAAGAAAACACGAGCAGAACCATTTGAGGTATTTTTCAAATCACAAAGACTCGCAATTCAAAATTTGTTTTATCTTTTATGAATTCATTTGGTCAAATGAATTCAACGAATATTTTTGTTTGCAAATTCTTTTTTTAAACTTATTATTAGATTATGGTGATCTAAATAGTAGAAATTCTTAAAACAACATTTTAAAATTGGTTAAGAGGTCAAAGCTTCAACTTGTGGTAGTCACCTACATAAGAATTAATTTCCTACGAGTTTCTTTGACACCCAAATATTGTAGGGTCAGATGGGTTGTTCTTCTAGGATTGGCAAAAATCCCCGCGGGTACTCACCCTCATCGGGGTGAGGAATCCCGGTTTGACCAGGGATGGGGGCAAATTGGGACCATATCCCACCCCATCCCTGACCCCGATCCCGCCCGAATATATAATATATATATATATATTAAACTACTGTTTTTAAATTTTTTTTTAAATTTTTTATAATATAATTAACTTTACTTTTTATTAAATTTTAAAATAAAGGAATGTTAAAATATTTTTTTATTATTAAATTAAATAAATAAAAATAATAATAATACTAACTTGTTACCTAAAAAGTGTACCATTTCAATAGAAATACAAAAACTTAGCGATTTTAAATAAAAAAATTAAAAAGAAAAACTAATGGGTGGGAAATTTTTTCCGGGATTCCTTGATCCCAACCCCGACTCCTCAAAACAAGGAATGAGGCAGAGACGGAGATTAAAAATCCCCACGGAGATAGGGATGGGGAGTACATCTCGGTTCCACCCCGCCTCGTTGCCAACCCTAATTGTCTCCTGAGATTAGTCGAGGTGCATGTAAGTTGGCTCGGATACTCACAGATATAAAAAAAATTGTATATATATTTTGATTTTAAAATTCCAAAATATAGAATTACATAAAAAAAAAAAAAAAACTGATAACAAAGGTAGTATTTGATAATATAAACTCATTTCATTGTTTTGAATTTAAATATGAATGATATAATATGTCATAAATTATATGATAATATAAAATAATAACTATACAAAATTTTTAACCAAAAACAATTTCATAAATCATGGAATAATAGTATATTTACCTGACAATTACAAATAATTTTATATTTATGAATATAGATCAAATACGTCTTAAACACTTATTTATATTGAGTTCCAGTTTTTAAATTGCTAGCATATATATATGAAATACAAATTTGTTTTCATTATGTTCATGTATTTGAATTTTCTTTTCCAATCACTAATTAAACACATTAAATATGTTAGACTTTTTTTGATATCTATAATTTCTAAGATAAAAAAATATTATTAGAGACTAAAACATATATATTTTTTAATTTGCAAGAACAAATAACGTTAAATGTTTGAGATTCTCCTCATCATTGAGCCATTTGGTTCTCTACATTCCAATCCCAAACTCGATTAAGGTTTAAGGGTGTGTTTGATTTAATTTTTCAAGTATTTAATTTTGAAAATAAGTCATTTTTTAAAATACAAATATTGTAGAAGTACCTCTATTTCTCCGGAAAAAAATACAAATTTTCATACCCCACTTATGGTAGTTTTTTGAAAAATGCATTTTGTTTCTCCTAATACAACATTTTGCATTCTTCATTCTATCTTCCATTTTCAATGTTTTTCCCATCATATTTATCTTGCTTGACAAGTACTTTTATGCATATTAGATGAAAAACAAAATCACCCTCTAAACTAAACAAGAAACATCAAAGTAGAAATGACTATCAGTGATAGATAAAAAGAAAAAGTGCCATTAGGATTTTGTGCCAAAATTTATAGTTGGTTTGGTGATTACAACAGACGAGAGAACTTACTGGCATTCTATTTTGTGTACGACAAAAATAAAACCTGAGCCAATACCGACCCTTTTCTTCTACAGAAATAAGGAGCTGGAAGTGACATAGTTGTTGCATCTACCAAACACTGCAGCAACAAGATCTACATATTTTCCTTCAACAATTAGGATTTTGAAGTGATACCTAAAGATGAAAACGCATCAGATTTGTAGTCGAACGTCGTCAGAAAGGCCTCAGTCGAGTCAAGTAGTTTAACACCTTCCTTTGAGACTGTTGCCCCTACACTTGTATTTCTCGGCCGAAGATCCAGCTAAATGGGACTCTTCGTGCTTGTTTGGCTCTGCTTTGAGCCCTCTCTTCCAGCCTTCTAATCCTTGGAGGCAATCCGCACACAAAATCTTGTGCTTTGCGTCCCTCGCCTGAGAGACCTGTCAAATTCTCTATTTTCCATCTACTGACGAGGAACTCCAGAATGTCAGCGTAGTCTCTAGCAGTGTAAACTCCGAGCCGCTGAGCAACAGATGAGAAGTGCTCAAAAAGATCGTTGTCTTGGCCGTCGTACATCAAATGGGCAGGCATTGAGATTTTTTTCTTCATCATGTCAGCTAAAGCCATAACTGTGCCATCAGGGTCGACCTCAAAAAGCTTCTCAACGATCTTGGTGTATGCAGTCTCATGGCGCTTTTCATCAGATGCAATTATACCACATATCTGTGCCAGCTTAAAATCACCATGCTCCTTGGCTAGCCTAGCAGTGTTCCCATGGGAGATGAAAGTTGCCCTCTCTTGAAATGAGGTGTAGATGAAACCAAGATATGGATTGTTTTCTGTTTTGGGATCCTAAAAGGCACAAAGACAAACCATGGGTTAAATTTGAATCTAAAAAAGGAAAAGAATAAATGCAAAACATTTTATAATAAACTATGGTCACAGACAAATACTAACTGTTGGAAAACAAAAGTACACAAAAGGTCTCATTGTATACAAGCTGAAAATATGACAATAAACTATTTCTAGCATTCAGATAGCAGAAAAGGACATTATGTAGAAACAGCAAGTTTCACAACTCACCATTCAGTTCATTTAAGATCAAAAAATAATGTTTGATCAAATCTGAAACTGTAAAACCATTAAAAGAGATCGACGAACACAATTCAATGACCTAGCGTACTAACAAAGTTCTAATGGTTTAAACTCAGAATTCTAGCGGTCCACAAATTTGTAAAAGACTTGGGTGCCATTTGAGAATGTTTTGAAAAAGTGCTCTCTGCTTTTTAAGATGCACCTTCAATGTTTAGTCGACGTTTTTGAAGTTATTTTTCCCTAGTTTTTCCTAGTAAATTGTCTCGGATGACCTATAGTACTTATGAGTTGAATCGTGAGTTCAAGTGCACACAAATCTTTACTTTTTCCAGGTCACAATAAAATTGTTCAAAGAAACCAAAACAAAAAGTTATTACCATTCCTGATCCAATAAGGTACTGGATGGTCTTTTCAATCTGCTTCATATCGACTCGTCCTGACAAATAAAGGTACTTATTCAGAAGGTCACCATGTCTATTCTCTTCGGCAGTCCATGCCCTCGTCCATATTGCCCACGAGGTCAGGCTTGCACCAGTCTCATCACGAACACCATCGAGGGTGTTCAGCATTGTCTGGTAAGTTGGAAGCGCTTCTTCAGTGATCATGTCCCCAACCAACACCACAAAATAGTCATCAGGAATATCCTTCGATCTCTCCCTTATTTCCTTGACTTGGTCATAGAAACCATCGGATTCCGGGTCTGGGAGATAATCTTGAGGTTGCCAACAACTTTCAACAGGTTTTAGGTGAACCAAGATGTTCTTCTCTGCCCAATCTTCCAATGATTTGAAGATCTCCATCTTTTGAGGTGGCATGGAATGAGTCACTTGGACATGTACTTCCCTGGGAGGGAAATATGGCTTCTTTGGTCCCTCTGTCGATCTGAAAAATAGAATAAACAACGGTGATATGTCGGTCTCAGCTGTACGATTCAAAATTTCAATTTACAAGATCAACAAATTATTAAGAACAGTTAGAAAAGAAGAGGGTCATCAAAACTCAAGTCTCCGAGTAAAGTTTTACAAGCACTTCCACTCAAGAAATTACAAGCTAATCCTGAATGGGCCAACTCTGCTAGCTACCAAATTGAATAGAAATGTAGTATGAAGAAGCCAATAGTTAGTAGAGAGCAACTATAGCCTATAGGACATGGCTTAAGCCACAAAGACAAACATAACATGACACGACCATATAAAAGAAATAACAGGAAAACAAGAAACTATTTAAATAATTGGTTGCGAGTCGTGATTATATATCCAACTAGTTTTGTATAATGTTTTAAAAGGGCCTCAAATGCCCAGTTCTAGTTTGGGAGAATAAAACACAAATCAGAAATATGCAAAGTAGAACTTTGAGATCAGGCAACATTTTAGATGCACTAGTTTAGAGAAAGGGTATAACCACAATAAACATTACAACACAATATCCATAAAACAACTATAAATGCACCATATGACCATAATAATCAGAGTTTTCCATATTTTTCCTTCCTCTAAATAAGGACTCAACTACAAGTGGTAAACGTGTATAGGTCCACTGGCAGTGGCAGATCAACAAAACCGACCAAAACATCAGTGTTTTGATAAAAGTCCAAGATCCAGCTACCAAATAACAAGACTACAAGCTTATGTTTGCTTAAGTCAGAAAATATTCAAAAGGAAAACAAGCCACACGCTGAATGATTAAGCTCTTGCAAACGGTTCTCAATTTTTGAAAAAAAAAAATTATATTTTCCTAATTTATCAGCTCTTTATTCTAGGAACGATTTAAAAAGGTAATTTTAGAAAAAAAAAACTATTCTATTTCCAAAATGGTTGTTCCGAAAATAGTAAAATAAGCCAACTTATTGGTCCAGTGATAGATATTGATAGCCTAATAGAGTGTTTATCACTATCTATCATGGATAGATAATGACGTTTTGCCAGTTTGCCATTTAAAATAATTACCCTTTTCAAAATTGGGCTAAAAAGTCAAAAAAGATATAAAATGATAAAATCAAGGAAAGAATAAAAGCATATTGCATTAGTGTTAATATATGTGGCTGCGTGATTTTCAAAGAAAACATATATTTTAAGCAAACAATAAATCAAAATTCTTCTAAAAGTAATTATTGGTGGTGACATCCCTCCACAATTCCACACGTCATGAATGAGCAAAATATAATTTTCAATAATTTTTTATTAAGGGACCAAGTTTTAAATGGAACTGAAAATTTTAACTTCTGGAGAAATAATTGACAAATGCAAACGTAATTAAAGGACCCAAAATAATTTAACTTTCTATAAACACAACATGGACCACCAATAAAATTATATATAGATAGATATATAAGAAACGTGACAGTGCTATCAACATGACCTAACTTCAGGACCCAAAATAAATAATTAAATAAATAAAAGCGAGGAATTTTTTTTTTTTTTTTTTTTTTTTAAAAAAACAAACAAAACAAAAGACTGAGATACCGTCTGGAAAGAATCGAACAAAAAAGGGAAAAAGAATCAATACTGTTGCAAGATCATTTAATAAACATTGTAACAATGGCAATTAACAAATAAATAAATTAGAAAATTACGAGAGAAAAAAAAATGATCATTCTCGAGATTTCTTGCAATTACTAGAACAGAAACAGATACAACAACAATCCATGAAAAATGGCTAAACTCCCTAAACCCAAAAGAAAGAAAAACCCAAATCCTATCACTATGCAACTTGATTTTCGAATTCAGAGACAGGCGGAGATTCCTAAGAACGCAATAACATGAACAGAAAAAAGTCATTCCAGATTAAAAACAGTAAAGAATCAGATTGATAAAGGGGAAATGTTAGATACTGACGTGGAGAGAGAGTGGAGAGTGGAGGCCATGAGAAGAGTGGGAGATCTGCGATGGCGATGGTGGTTGAAAGGGAGATTGTGAGATGAGAGGTTCAGTGGGGGATTGAGCTTGAGAGCAGCCATTAGCGATGAAGAAAGCTGAGGGATCGGCGAAAGAGAGAAATAAGAAGAAGAAAGAATGGCGGAGAAAGAAAAGAGGGAAAATGGAAGGGAAAGAGAAGAAGCACAAAAAGTGAGGGACAGGGGGCTTTCTATTTCTAATTTCTATACGTATATTTGGTCAAACTACGAATGCCGCTAGAAACGCCAAATCTTTAACTCCAAACTCCCATACCGTCTCTTATATCAGCTGTCACAATATGATTTGACAGTTTCAAATTAATCTACGTCAAATAATTATTATAATCATAATATTAATATCAAATTAAATATAGTTCAATTAATATTCGAATACGTAGAAATTAAGAGATTCGTGATTCAAATTCCATTAATCTCTAAATGTACTAAAAGAATTTTATTGACATGTCAATATTTTCATCGATATTTTTACTTTTTCATAAATTCTATATCGACCTGAAGTGTGAATTGATATTTACATTATGTCGTAGAAAAATCCTTCAAACATAAAATATACACAGCAAAATGTCATTATTACAAACATAATATAATATAAAAAGTTTATTTACTAATTTAAATTTATTTTTAATTTATTTTGTTCATTTTTTTTAATTTTTCCAAAAATATCAATCGAAATCGAGATTTTATTGATATTTTCATCGAAATTTTTGTAAAATTAAGATTTCGATATTTTCGTGATAATCAATATTTTAAACCTATAACTTGATTACATTGTAATAATTTTATCGAATAGTTTGTCATTAATTCAACTATTTCCACCGCTAAATTAGATTTTCAATTTCTTTTTCTGTAATCATAATATTTTTGTATGTTCATATATGGAAGATATGGTTGGATCAACATTATTATCCTTCTTTATGAAATTTGACAAAATATACAAAATTATCATCGAAATTTCAACAATGTGGACCGATACTTTTTTTTGAAAGGAAAAAATATTGGCCAATGTTAAGTTTTTAAAAAATGTATTAATAATTAAAAAATTGAGAAATTGTCTAAAAAAAAAAAATACAAACTATTTATATACTATGGCAAAAAATCATATCAACATATATCTTTAAAAAAAATTCCAAAACTACCTTAGATTTCCTACGGTGATTTCCAATCTCCTTCTTCTTCTTCGAATTTCACAGTATTCTCTTCACTCTAATGCTTTATTCTGAAAAAAAAAAAAAGAAAAATTAGCGGACAACAACTATTCTTGTATGCCCCAATTCATAAATCAAGTTATTGAACTTTTCTTCCACAATTCCAATAAGTTGTTGTATACAACACTGCGAAGTTATTTTGGAAGCCAGTTAGTTGAAAATTCGAAAATAGTACGTATTATTTATCTTAGGGAGGATTAGATCGAAAGGGGTCAATATAGATAGAGATAATGCTCTATCTCTTTCTATCTCTGATAAACAGAAATAAATGCCTATATTTGTCTATCAAGGATAGAAAAAGATATAATTCTATCTTTGATTCATAATCACTCGATTTATAATAGCTTATATTGTTGGAACATCGGATTATTAAAATCTTGAATACAATCAACATCTTATTCAACTGAAAGTGCATAAATGATTGATGATGCATAGTATTATTACTTGTCTATCTCAAATAGAAAGAGATAATGCTCTATCTCTGTGTATCTCAGATAGACAAATATAGACGTCTGTGATAGATAAAGATAGAACTCTATGTGATAATCAGAGATAAACGCATGGATAGACAAAGATAGAACTCTATCTTTGATTGGTCTTCACTTGAGAGTTACAAAAGAAGAAAGTATGTTGAAAAATGGTCTTTTATTATTATTTTTTATGTTGAAAAGTAGTCGTTTGTCTCATAAATTTGAGTTTATAAGTAAGTCTTTTGTCTCTGAAGTAACTTCACAAGACAAACTTACAACATTATGAGACAAGCAAGATAGTCTGCCGTTTGTCTCCTAAAGTTATAAGTTTGTTTTGTGAAGTTACTTCATGAGACAAAAGACAAAAATGAACTCAACTTTACGAGACAAAAGACTGACTTTTTCTCTCTTAAAGTTGAATTCATTTCTGTCTTTTGTCTCATGAAGTAACTTCAAAGGACTTCAAAGGACAAAAGACAAAAATGAAAGGAAAATTGCAAAAATCATCCCTGAACTATGAAATTGGTTAAAATAAGCTCACCCTTGAACTTTTAATTTGATCAATTACCCTCTTGTAGTTTCAAAATAGTTGTAACTAGGTCCTTTTATTTAATTAAATAAAAGGATCTAATTGCAACCAATTCTCAATTCGAAGATATCAATAATAGTTCCACTCAACTAAACAAATATAGAAATATAGAGCAGATATTAGTGTTTACCATTGAAGTTTGTCACTATCTGACTGAGATAGATAGAGATAGAATACTATCCCTGTCTATCTCAGATAGACAATGATAGAAATTCATCACTATTTATCTGAGATAGTATTCCATTTCTATCTATTTGAGATAGAGAGTGATAGAACTCTATCACTGTTATCTCAGGTAGATAGAGATAGTGCTCTATCTTTGTCTATCTCAATTCAAAGTTATCAATAATAGACCCACTTAACTTAACAAATATAAAAATATAGAGTGCAAACGATATAGGAACTATAGAAACAAATATTAGTGTTTACTTATCATTGTCTATCTGAGATAGACAAAGATAATAGACAGAGATAATGCTCTATCTCTGTCTATCTTAATTCAAATGTATCAATAATAGACGTATTGATGTTAAAGTTTTTTTATAAAGTTCTTGAGATAGATAGTTGACATACAAGTACATTATTAAATAAACATTATTAAAACAGAAACAAATATTAGTGTTTAGTATATAGAAACAGATATAGAGTGCAAACCATATAGAAACTATAGAAACAAATATTAGTGTTTACTATACAGAAATGATAGATTGTTATCGTGCATTATTTGGTGAAGAAGAAGATGTTGAAAGAAGACATGGGAAGAGGATGAGTATCGGGCTTGAGCGTGGATATCGAGCCAGTTGATGGGTAATCCGATTAATCGTAATTAATCGACTTGTTATTCGTGTGGGTTGGGGATAATTTGGTATTTCACTAACTTGGATTGGGCTTTTCTTCAATCGTTTTGGGCTGGGTTCAAATTTTGCTATTCATGTAAATATTTTTTACTTTTTCTTATTACATTTGAAAAGACCCCTAAAAAAATTTGAATTTTTAAATTTTGAAATGTTACTTTGTTAATTTTTATAGTTACAATTATTTTTATAAATTAACATAGAAATTTATTGATATTTTCATTAACATTTTCCTAAAATGAGAACCTGATATTTGAATTGATATGTGCATTTAGCACTTTGCTATTAAGTTTATCATAGCTTCATAATTGATATTATTGTAGACCTGGTATTATTCTAGTTTAAGAATTGAGGTTATATATATGTGTGATCAATTTTTTGTTGAGATTGGTGTCCTAAATCTCTTTGTAATCTCATAGTTTGTAAACTTTGTATAAACATATTGTTGTTAATAAAATAAGTGTTATTTTATAAGTATATACTCAATCCAATAAACTAAGATCCTAGGGTATTTTATGTAATTTAAACAAGTATGTAGAGACATACATGTGGATTTTGTTTAAATAATAGCCTAAACGGTTTATAGTAGATGGATAAGGTTGAGTACCTTATCCTAGTGACACTACGGAAATGACCTTCTTTGTAGGTGTTACAAGTGTTGTAAAGTGCTACACATGATCTGATCATGATCATTCATATAGAGACATGTGAGTGGAGGTATACTATACAAAGAGTTTGAATAAAATCGGACCATGAAATGATTAGTCTCTTTATATAACACCGTTAATAATAGAGACTTACATTTCACTAGGATGACCATAGGTGACATGACCTGATTCTTGAGTGAGTTGGAAACTCTTGCTCATGAAGTCGGTCCTTTGATTTGTATAGGTGAGAGTGGCCAGATTGCCAACTCATTAAGCCTACCATTTTGGGGATTTGTCTGATTGGGGAGCTGGGAACACAGCTACATGAGACGAAATTCACTCATTTCCCGATGCAGAGATAAGTAGATAAATTGCTCCCTTAAGGGTTGATTCCAGGGCTTGAACATAGTGGCCACACCCTCACCTAGCCCAAGAGGGACTTGATCATTAAACTATTATTTATTGTTCATTAGAGGGATCAGTGGTACTTAAGAAGTTAGATGTAACTACAGGGGCAAAACGGTAATTTTTGTCCAATTGTACTTACGAGCAATTTGTGAAGAGTCATCGCACAGTTGATTGGTTACATCTAGTTGACACAAAAATTTATCTGTAATGCGAAGAGTGCAATTGTCGGTCTTTAGTGGAATGATCGGTAGTTAACGGATGTTGGATAATTTAATTCAAGAATTTAATTAATTATCCAAGTATCGCTGGAGCTTCAATCTACAAATCCATAAGGTCTTCTCTATAATTCAATAGAGATTTAGTTGAGAATTATTTTTGAATTAATTTGAAGTGTTCAAATTAATTGAGGGAATTAACTATATATGATATAATTAATTAATTTATTATATATGTGATTAATTAATACAATGCATTTGATACATTATAATATAAGGTAATATGTATGATTCAAATACTAATTATATGAATGAGATTCATGTAATTAAATTTAATATAAATATGATTTATATTAAATACCATAAATAAGTTGAGAGGAATTAAATATTTGGATATGATCCAAATATCAATTATATGAATAAGATTTATATAAGCGAATTTACTATAAATGTGATTTATATTAAATGCCATATATGATTGGGAGAAAATACATCTATAGGTTATATTGTATTTGATACAATATGTAACTATAGATTATGTGTTATATGGGATATAACTTATAGTTTATATACATATAATAAGATTGTTATTATATGTATAATTATTATTAATTTAATTTTATTAAATTAATATTAATTAATTAAAGGGAGGGAGGGAGTTCCCTCCCTCCGGATGATGCTAACTCATCTTCCTCTATGAAATACTGAGAGAAAAGTTCTCTATGAAAAAAAAAACAAAATGAAAAGAGAATAAAAGTTCTTCTCCTCCATCTCCTCCTCTCCATCTCCTTCTCTCTTTCAAAACCCTAAGGCAGAGCCCACACCTCTTGCATCAATCCCTAAGGAGAATACATGATGCTTCGTTTGGTGGTGTCCCTTTTGGAGAAGGAGATCCGTTTGTGACTTGTTCGAGGGATTCTTGAAGAATAGTCATCAAAGGTAATGATTTCTGAAACTCGAAGTTTTCCTTTATTAATGCATGCTATAATTTATGTAAATGCATATCTTATTCTTGATTTACCATAGAACTTACATTCAATGAAAATTGGATTTGGGACGATCTTGGTTCTTTCCTCATAGAGTTCCTTCAATTTTTACTTTCGTAAAAAGAAGAAAAGTTTGGTCTATCTCTTATTCTAAACTCTCTATTCGATGTATTTGAAATTTCAACTTGCATAATTGTTGTCATTAGAGATTTGATATGTAGGGCAGAGATAGGGAATACTTCCTCGTCCCCGTGCCTCCTTTCCCATCCTTGCAAAATTCTATGTTTGGTTTTGTAAGGATCAGAGTGGAGATTCTCCCTAGGAATTTTGCAGGGATCAAGTTCCACGTCAGTCATGCTTTACTTTTTATATTCATTATCAATCAAATAAAATTTTCAAAATTTTCTTTACTAATGACTCATATCTTTTTTTGAAATTTTTTTAATGGCTTATATTCAAGTCCTAAACTTAGTATAATTTGTATTTAAATAAATATTACTTAACCTCTTACTAAAAAAAATATCAAAACAATATTCAATATGTAAAAGATATAATTATGAGTTTCCATAATTTCTAAAAGTTAAAATTTAAATATTACAACAACATATTCAAGTCTTCAACTTAATATAATATGTATATATAAATAATTTAATATAATTTAATTGGGTGGGTGTTGGGTTGTATGTCCTAAAACTTGCAGTTTGTAATATTAAACATATTGTATTCACAATAAAGATATTATTGAGGTTTATTCAATAAAACTGTTATTGAATATTTATATTGCACTTGTAAAGACTAAATCCAATAAACTAAGATCCATGACTATTAGATGAATACTTGGACTTTATATAGAGACCTAAGAATGGATCAAGTTCTAGTAAATAACTAAAACGGTCTATAGTATACGAATAAAGTTGGGTACCTTGTTTTGGTAACACTATTGGATGTGACTCACTTTTGTATTTAGTATAAACGTTGTGATCCTGAATCGTTCATGTGGAGACATAAGAGTTAGAGCGTCCTATGCAATGAGTTTGTGTAAGACCAGACAAAGAAACAAGTCACTCTTACTTTATAACATTGTTTATTGTTTAAGATTGACTATTTTAAAGCGATGACCTAGGTAACTTGACCTTATTCTGAGCTAACTATGAACCCCTGTTTATTCGGGATTATCCTTAAATTTTCATGGGTGAGGATTGGCTTAACAGCACCGGCTCAATAACCCTCCCATTTCAAACGTAAGACCGGGTAGATAGCTAAAGACATAGGGTTGTTCTCTTAAGTACTGATTCCAAGTCTTGAACAAGGGGCCCCACCCTCTCACTGGCCTGGGAGGGACTTGGTTAAGTGATTGGATTACAAATCAATTGTTCATTCGAGGATTAGTGGGACTTAAGAAACAAGATATAATCTCGGGGGTAAAACAACTATTGACCCAGCCGTTATTACAAACAACTTGTGAAGGGTTAACTTATTGATTATGATTATATCGAGTGGACATAAATATATCTACAGTGAGGGGAGTGAAACTACTGGGCTTTAGTGGGGTGACCTGGTAGTTAACGAATGTTAGTTATTTAGGTTAAAGAGTTGAGCCAGTTAATCTCGCATCATTTGAACCCAAGATTTGTAGGTCCATTAGGTCCCCTACTAGCTCACAAACAGATTAAACCTTAGAATAGTGTGATGAGAAAATTTGAAACTTCAAATTCAAATTGAGGGAATTAGTAATTATATACGATATAATTACACGTTTAATTATCTAATTAAATAAAATTGGAGAATCAGATAATATTTAATTATCATTTAAATATTAAAATTATATGAATGGGAATTCATGTTTGTAGAATTAGTAGTATAAATAATTTAATATTGAATATTAAATTATTTATTTGAATTAATTTTATTTAAAATTATAAATTTGAATTTTGAAAAATTCAATTATAGTTTTAATTAGATTTTATGAAAATTTAAGAAAATAAATTTAAAAAATGAAAAATTTAGAAAAATCTAATTTAGTGGATTTTTCCATCTTTTGACACTCACAATTTCACTTTAATTTTCACCCAAATCTTTGTGGATTTGGTGTCATTCTTATATGTTATTTGATGACGCTAAATGGACTGAATAACAGTTAGTTAATTCAGTTGAGATGAGGGCCATGCAAAGTGTTTTTTGCTGAGAATTTTATGTTGAAGAAGGGTTCTTCAACTTTAATTGAAAAGAGTGTCTTCTCCTTCAAAATTCCCTAAATTTAGTTCATTTTCAGTCCCACAACTTAATCTAAGGTTCAAAGAGAATAGTAGGAAAGATTTTTTGGTGGTCTACATCTTGTACCTGAGAAGATTAGAGCTGAATTTGAAGTTCAAAGTAATCAAAGGTGAGTCTTTTCCTGAAACCCTCTTTTTATTTGATAAACATGTTTAATTTGATGCTAAAATTGATGAATTAGAGTGCTTAATGATCCTGAATTCTCTCACTGACTACTTGCTAATTCCAACAGTGGGATGGGGACAAGCATATTCCTCATTTCTGTTCTCGGCCTCATTTAGCCATTAGAGAGAAAATTCTTCTCACTCCCTCCTTCATTCTCAGTCTGATCAGGGAATTTTCTACCCTATTTAGGACGACAGTTTAAATGGACATCTCTAGCTGTTATCTTTTGTTTTTTTTTTCTTTACACTTTTGGTGTATGATTAATTATTTTTTTTTAAAATCTACCTAAACCCATTAATTTCCATAAGAAAATAAATTAATGCATAAAATTGAAATCAAAGAATATTAATGTACAAAATTGTCTGTCAAATTAGTTTGGTAAATGGCAATGACAAATATGACAATTTAATATAAAATAATAGCAAATCTAACGTGTAGCCTAAAAGTATTTGCAGATACGACATAATCTTAACTTCTATCAGTACCTATCACTAATTGAGGTCTATGGCTGATAGACTTATCTATGACTCAGGTCCATCGTTGGTGGACATCTCTGAGGTTTATTACTGATTAAGATCTATCAACAATGACAAATGTCTACCATTGTTTGCATAATCTTTCATTATATGTAGCACAAAGTAAAAAAAGCACATTCATTTTATTTTATATTCTCAATTGATTTTTATACAATCATTTCTTTCTTATCAATGAAATTTTGATGACACACTCTTTTTAGTAAGATACAAGCAAAATTTTAAAAATTTTAAAATTTTCAAATAAACTTTGGAACCATTTAAAAAAAAAAATCCTTTTAATTTCATAAAAAAAATCAAATGCTTTGTTTTTATGTTTATTTAGAATCTTAAACTTTTAGAAATTTCATTTCTACTTGATTTTCTTTGTCACCCTAATAAGACAACTTTTGTTTTTGAGAACAACCAACTTGTTTTAGAAGCTTAGTGATGACAAATTAGTATTGCTAACACAAAAAAATATAAATAAACATAATAAATAAATAAAAAATAAAGAAATCTTTGCAAAATAACATATTAATACCTGTGTGTGGATAGATAGAGGTGAAAATAGCTACCTTCATCGTGTCTAGTTAGGGCCCACGAGAAAAGAGTGATAGGTTCCCGATGGTGTGAGTGTGAAAGCTATCCCTCTAGGTAAAAGACATGGCAATTAAGATTTGTGTGCGTGAGTATAAAGGCGCCATTGTCTCAGTATTGCCTCTCTTTTTTGTAAGTTTAGGTATATCTTAGATCGATGATCAGGCCAATATAGGGTGGAGAGGAATAAAGAGTTAGATATCACCTTTCCACTAGCCTTCGACTCTTAACTAAAATAAAGCTTTGCACTCATTTTTTTTTTTTTTTTTTTTATGTTTTTGCTAGAAAAAGAATTTTCTGAATTTTTTTAAAATAATGTTATTTTAATAAATATTAAAAAAATAGGGTTGGGCTGAAACTATTGTAAAAAATAGAGTTGTGTAATCGTGGACTTGATACACGATTACTCCTAAATCGTGTACCCAATACACGACTTCCTACAGAGCATGTGACTCTGCCACACTTGGTAGTGACCTGGTACATGCAAACTACCACATGGATAGCAATGTTGATTAGGTAATCATGGATGGGGTCCACGGTTACCCTAAGTCATGTAAGTGGTCCCAAATACACCCTACAAGTACATGACTTAGTGGTCCCAAATACACCCTACAACCTTCTCCTTCCATTTCTTCCCATCTGAAACTTTCTAACTTTCTTCCTTTCTCTCTCACAGTCGTCGGTTCGACTGCCATCACCATCCATCAATCTAGTTACTGTCGCCATCCGTTGATCTACCACCCACCATCCTTCTTTTCGTCGATCTACCTTCCGTCGTAGGTAATTTTTTTTTTCAATATATGAGATTATATGGAAAAGAATAGATTTTCCTCCATAGATCTATCATTTTGTTTTTATTTAGGCTAATTTAAGTATATACTTCATAAATCTCATATTTGGGCTGATTATTTTATTTATTTATTTATTTGTAGTTGAATATCATAACTTGGACTGTAGATTTTCTTAGATTTTTTGGGCTGTATCATAACTTGGATTTTTTTAAGTGAAAATTGAAAAATATTTGGACTGACTTAGGAGAATATTTGGATTGATTTTTTAGATTTTTTGGGCTAACTTAGAAAAATATTTGGACGGTTTGAACTGGTCATAAAAAAATATTTCGACTGTTTGGAGTATTAATTTATTTGGACTGCTTAAAAGAAGAAATGAACTTTTTTTCGTATTAACATATTCTTTGTCAACTATAACAGTTGTAAAAATTCGAGTAAATATGTCGATACGTCCTGAAGATTTAGTCATTCTTGAAACTAGATATGATGGAGACAGTGATATTGATGTAGAACTTGATGAATTATTTGGAAATGATAGAAGTGGGGAACATGATCCTAAGTTGGTACCGTCAAAGATGTTCACACAAATAGATTGGGAAATTACTAATTCAACCTGTGAACGAGGGTCAACATTGGAGGGAAGGAGTAGATGTGTAGATAATTCTAGTTTAATACAAAATGGAATGTTATTTGATAGTAAAGAAGATTATAGCTAACTGTAAAAAAATACTGCATGATAGAACACTATGAGATTTTTGTTGTAAAATCAAATCAAGATATTTTGTATGTGAGATGAAAACATTGGAAGGATGATTGTAATTGGAGGTTACGAGCATGTCGGCGTAAAACTCATGGGATGTTTGAAATCACAAGACTTGAAGGGGAACACTCATATTTGTACTCAAAATTGACACAAGATCATTCACATTCAAATTTTATGAGTATCAAAATCCAAAATATGGTTAGAGTTGATCCTGGATACCTATGACCCTACTCCAAGAAGCAATTAAAAAATAATATGGGTATAATGTCAATTATAGACGGATGTGGCAAGCCAAAAGAAAAGCATTGATTGTTGTGTTTGGTAATTGGGAGAAATCATATTCAGCGCTTCCGTATTGGTTAAGTATCGTTGTTCATTACAATCCAGGAACACGATCAGATTGGTATTTCCTTTCGTCTGATGTGCCAAGTACGACTATTTTTAGTCGAGTTTTTTGGTCCTTCGATCCTGAAAGAGAATGGTTGAAATATTGTAGACCATTAATTCATATTGATATAACTCATCTCTATGGAAAGTATAAGGGAAAATTATTGACCACATTATCTATTGATGCGAATAGGCATATATTTCCCTTTGTTTTTGCTATTGTTGAAGGTGAAAACTCGTCCAATTTGTCATGGTTTTTGTGGGCATTGCGTGAATATGTTACCCAATGAGATGATATTTGTTTGATTTCTGATAGATACAAGGGCATTCTCGCTGCAATTAACAATGAGGAAATTGATTGGAGTAAACTTAGAGTGTACCATCAATATTGTCTTCGTCATGACGTTGCTAGTAATTTCAATACGAAATATAAATTGAAGCAACTGAAAGATTTGATGTTTAAGGCAAGAAATCAACATCAAAGGCAAAAATTCATTCGTTGCATGAAAGAGTTGAAACAATTAACCATGAGTGCCTTGAATATTTTTCTTATATTGACTTGAAAAAATAGACACAGTCATATGATGATGGGTACTGCTATGGGTGGATGACAAGCAATGCAACTAAATGTATGATGGTTCACCAAAGGCACAAATTCATTCGGTGCATGAAAGAGTTGAAACAATTGATCCCTAAATGCCTTGAATATTTTTCTGATATTGACTTGAAAAAATGGACACAATCACATGATGATGGGTATCACTATGGGTGGATGAAAAACAATGCAGCTAAATGTATGATGGTGTTTTCAAAGGTACTAGAATGTTACCAATTACTTCTTTGGTTAGGCTAACATTTTATCGGACAATACTATTTTGAACGTCGAAGACAAGAGATAAGTGAAGCACTCGACCGTGGGGACATGCATACAGAATATGCCATGAGAAAACTTAAGATGTGGGGAAAATGAGCATCTGCACATACTGTGACATCTATTGACAAAGAAACTCAAACTTTTGAAGTACAAACTGGCATAAGTATGATTTCTCCCTATAAAGGCCGTTATGAGTTTGAAAGAAGGGTCTTGTTCTTGTAATAAGTGGCAGACATTCAAGATTCCATACTCTCATGTAATTACATGTGTTTGATATACATACTCTTATTGATGAATGCTACAAATTGTCCCATTTCAAGAGAAGTTATGAAAGTCATTTCCATCCAATACAACACCCAGATTATTGGCCATAATTATCATGAAGTTCGTCCAAATGCGAATTTACTAAGAGAACAAGCTTGCCTAAAAAGTACGCGCATTCATAATGAAATGGATTGGAGAGAGGCTAGTCAAAAAGTTCGATGTACAATTTGCAAGAGAGAAAGACATAACAAGCGTACTTGTCCACAACGTACATTAGGTGCTT
This sequence comes from Benincasa hispida, assembly GCF_009727055.1. NCBI lineage: Eukaryota > Viridiplantae > Streptophyta > Magnoliopsida > Cucurbitales > Cucurbitaceae > Benincasa > Benincasa hispida. The sequence goes on from NC_052354.1 coordinate 27,989,870, forward strand.
CCTCTTTGGGCCATTGATGACTTTGTTATGTAATCCATTTTTTATGTTTTTGTTCTTTTATGTAATTGTATTTTTTATGTAATGGAATTTTTTATATAATGAATTTATTATGGAATTGACTATATGTGATGTAATTTGAATTTTTTAGGAAATGGAGACGATCCTTCTAATCCTGTGCAACTATATCAACAAAATACCCATATTTCACAACTGATATGGGATAGCTCTTCTACTATAGTTTTGGGTTGTCGAAGAAGGGAGGCATCTGCACAATATATTATCCCGTTTGATCCATGTATTACTCCTTACATACAACAGGCTAGTTTTCTTGGGTTGCAAAAATTGGATTTATCGATTGACACCTCATTACTATATTAATAGAGCATTGAAGACCAGAAACCCACACACTTCACCTGCCTTGTGAGGAATGTACAATTACGTTGCAGGATGTTGCTATTCAGTTTGGCTTACGAGTGGACAGAGAACCTTTGACAGGTTCATTACAATATGATTGGAAAAATGTTTGTGACGAGCTCTTAGGGATTCTACCAGATGATTTGAAAGGCTCAAGATTGAGTATCCCATGGTTAGTGTCTCAATTTCCAAAATTTTCTTCCGATGCCGATGACATCAACGTACGTAGGTATGCACGAGCATATATTATGCAGCTTATTGGAGGATTTTTGTTCGCTGACAAGTCAAACACTCTGGTACATCTTATGTTCTCGCTCTATTGTCTTATTTTGAGCATGCTGGTGCGTACTCATGGGATGGTGTCTGTCTTACATGACTTTAGAGAGAACTTTGTCAAGCTACTAATGCACAAGCATTAGAAATAGCGAGGCCACTAATACTACTACAAGTATGGATTTATGATAGATTTAAAATTATAGCGCCACAAGTCCAGTTACAGGCCCAGATCATCATCCACTCAGTGCCAGTTATTATTTCATTTATATATTTATTTCGTTATCATTTTATATAAGAATTAAATTAATTTTATTTGTTTATAACTTTAGATAAATGGTGTATTAGCTGCCTCTGAACAGTCAGCAAATATCTTGCTAGTATACTAACAAATATTTGACAGACTGATGTACAATGAGGTAACAAATCTATATATAAGTGAATATTAAAGACTTTTTGGGTGTCTAATTATTCTTTTCTTTTTTCAAATTAATTGGACGTCATACACGCAAGATATTTGGTCATCCCTACCTAATTACTGTCATGATGGTCACGACATCTTGTTGACCATTAGCTCTCTTATATGCTTCCATATAGTAGAGTGACATCATCCAGATCGTGTCTTGAGACAATTCAGTCTACGACAAATGGTACCTTCATTGTGCTATACACTCCTGACACTGCACCATATTGATTTAATAGGTACATGACCAAGACTGGCGCTGAATTCATGCAGAATATATATCATACTGGCGCGCACGTCATGATCGTTGTGCACAAGAAGAAATAACAAATGGACCAACTGTGTCAGATGATTATTTTTCTAGTACGATTCAATCACGAGGCGATTTATCACACCTGATGATGCTTACTATTATTGCACGATAAAAGATTTATTATCTTACATTTCTCAAATATATGATATAAATATTATTTAATATTAATATTTTTTCATCGTATAGAATAATTTTATCCAAGATGTACAATAATATTCAGTAAAACACAATTTACCAGAGTTGGGTTCAGTTTGTGATCAAACCTTGGTTAACGTAGAAAGTATTATTCAACAAACAAGACGACTCAATGTTCCTGACACTGATCCAAGACGTATTCGTTGTAGACGATAATGACAACAAGACAAAGCTAATTTAGAGGCACATGAAGACAACCTCCTTGTGGGGTAAGCGCTAGGGGGGTTGTCTTTTAACTTCATGTAAACTTCTATTTTGAAATTAAAGAACTAATTTCTCTTGTTCTACAGTAGAATCTACCATATACGTGAGTTGTATTTTTTCATTTGTAGATGGACGTACTACTTAGTCAAGTCAAAATTTTATTTTTAATGGTTTCTAATCTCATTAGAACCATGATCTTAGGTCTATCTCAATAAAATTTTAAAACCCTTTTAAAACATGATTTTACCTAAGTCCGCATGCAACTCTTTCTTATTGATTTTAGTTCTAATTTCCATTATAACTCTTATAACAGGAAACAACTAAAACCAACCACAATGCAAAGCAACACATTTATAAGGCATTCATAACTCTTATAAATAAGCCTAAGTGTCATGCCCCATACATTGTTCATTCATTACTACTAGTATATAACACTTATATAACAAAGTAATGAAACAAGCATACATGCTCTCATACACCCTTATACTATAACACTTATAATATAAAGATGATGCATGAATATGCTTAATGCATGCATAAATATAACTCTTATATTTCATGATGCATGAGCATGCTTTCTTGTAATTTCATCATGCCATTTACTATATTATAACACTTATAATATATGATGCATGAATAAAATACATACCCTAAGGTGGGTTTTAAATCTATATGTCATACATTATGACATATAAATAAACATACATCTCATGTACATCAGATAAAAGTTGATGAACCAAGATAATTAGCTTCAAATCCACAAGAAGAAAGCTAACTATTACAAAGAACAATGAGTCCAACGGTTCAAACAGGCGAACCGGGTCTTGAACCGTCCGGGCGAAGCCACGCCTCCTTGATTGTGTAATAGCTCCTTGTGATTGTCTAGCAATGTTGTATGAGCATAAATGATTGTTTAGCAACAATAGAGTACCTTTTACTATGCGATGAAGCATGAAGGTCACGCGATCGTGCAATGCTTTAAACGATCAAGTAGATGAAAACGATGCGATGAAGCATAATTTTCTAAACGATCGCTGAATAAGCATCAAGTATTGTATACTGGGTGATCGTGTAGCCAGTGACTATGCAATGAAGCATGCTGGACTACACGATCGTTTAGTGCGCGCGCCTACTAAATGACGAGTGTCAAAAACTTTATGCGATGGTTTATGTCAAGCGTCCACACGATCGAGCAACAAACACTAAACGATAGAGTAAACTATTTACTCAATCGTTTAGCAACAACTATACGATCGTGTAGTAAATACTACACAATCGAGTAGAACTTTTCTACACGATCGTTTAGCCAAATCTGAACGATTGTTTAGCCTGGACTACACGATACTACCAACCTTTGGTCTTCTACTTCAATCAGAACAACATCTCCATGCTTCAAAACTTCATCACGGACGACTCAAAAAACTTCAAACATTTTGAATACAGACTCGATTGCCCGTTAATTATGCCAAAAAACGCAGGGGCCCTTACAAATTAACACTTTGTAAACATAAAGAAAGCTTTAAACAGAAGAAATCATCCTATAAACATCTATCAACACATCTACAAACACATTTAAATCTTATAGTGTAGAAAACTTAAAGCCCACCACGACTGTAAAAGAAGTTCAATACAACAATGGAATTCGGAATATCATAACAACGTGGCTCTGATACCAATTGAAGGAAATCTAAATCGAGATCCTTTGAGTAGCAAAGGTGGATCGTTCCAAATCCCATTCAGAATGAACAAAAAACAATTAGTCTTAGATAGAAACAAACAGATTATGCATAATTAGAAATTACAACATGCTATAAGACGATACAAGGGATAGGGTATGCATACTTTTGAAGCACTCTTCTTCAAATATCCCTTGATTTTTCAGTAAATCGTTCAGTCAGCACGAACACAAACACAACGAACATCTGAATGCATCTCGAACCCAACCGAGTCCAACACGATCCTCGAACTGAATTAGAACACCACCACAAGTGTTACCTTGGTATTCTCGGTGTGAGAATCCAAGAGTTGTGGGCTCTGTATGATCTTGGATTGAGGAAGACAAGAGGTATACGATCGAGTAGACGATCGAGTAAGTGAGAGATGAACACTGTCTATCGTATAGACGATGTACTCGATTGCTTAGAAGATGAAGCCTATCGTATAGACTTTGATACTCAATCGTATAGCAACGATCAAGCAAGTAACTATCGTATAGTCAACTCATAGCTCGATCGTGTATGCTCTCAACGCTATCGTTTAATAAACACACTCTTTACTTGATAGCCTTTTTTTGTAAGATATTTCCGAATGAATCATCTACCAACTAATTTTGGAAAACCATTTTCTTTTTATCTCACAGTTACCATAACTTCCAATAACCTCCCACTCAATTCGGTTATTAGAGAAAAAGAATAATTAATTATCATATAATTAATATTTTATAAATAAATATGATAACAAACTTATCATATTATATTTATAACCTATAGTTTTAATATTTCATCATATGAAACATATAAACCATAGTTCTTTTTCTATTTTATGGCATTTAATATAAATCATATTTATATTAATTCCTCCAATTAATATATCTAATACATCATATCAATTATATCACATATAATTGAATTTTCTTTTGTTAATTTGAACACTTCAAATTAACCCAAAATCTGATTCTTAACTTGAACTAATTGAGCTACCAAGGGGACCTCATGGACCTGTAGCTTGAAGCTCCAACGACACATGAATAACTGATTAAACTCTTTAATCATGGGACCCACCTTCTGTTAACTATTGGTCACTCCGCTAAAGACTGATAGCTGCATTCTTCTCACTACAGATATATTTTTGTGTCCATTGAATATAACCAGTCAACAGTGCGTTGACCCTTCACAAATTGCTTGTAAGTACAACTGGACCAGTTTACCGTTTTGCCCTGTAGTTACATCTAACTCTTTAAGTACCACTGATTTCTTTAATGAAAAATAAGTCATAGTCCTACTATGATTGAGTCCTCACTTTTAAAGAGAGGGTGTGACCACTATGTTCAAGACCTAGAATCAGCCCTTAAGGGAGAAATTTATCTACTTACCCCTGTTTCAGGGAAGAGGTGGATTCTGTCTTGTGTAGCTGAGTTCCCAGCTCCCCAATCGGACGAATCCCCAAAAAGGTAGGATTGTTGAGTTGGCAATCTGGCCACTCTCACCCATACTAATCAAAGGACCGCCTTTATGAGCAGGAGTTTCCAACTCACTCAAGATTAAGATCATGTCACTTATGGTCATCCTAGTGAGATATAAGTCTCAATTATCAACGACGTTATATAAAGAGACTAATCATCTCGTGGTCCAGTCTTATACAAACTCTTTGTATAGGATACCCCGTTCGCATGTTTCCATGGTCAGGATCAGACCATTTGTAGCACTTTACAACACTTGTAACATCTATAAAGAGGGCCGTACCTGTAGTGTCACCAGGATAACGTATCCCTCCTCTATCCATCTACTATGGACCATTTAGGTTATTACTTAAGACATGATCCACTTGTATGTCTCACATACATGCTTAAGTTACATAAAATAACCACGGATCTTAGTTTATTAGATTGATTAAATTCTTATAAAATAACATTTATTTTATTAATAATAATATGTTTACGGAGGTGTTTACAAACTGCGAGACCACCAAGAGAATTAGGACACCAATCCCAACAAGGGCTCATATTTCCAACCTTCAACTTAAGAGTTTAAAATATGTAAAAGAAACATGCAAGACATGATATGTTTTCTCACCCCCAACTTAAAAATGAACATTGTCCTCAATGTTTAGACTATGCATATAAGCTCATGAACAAAAAGTAAAGGGGAGCAGGAAACTCCCCTGATGACGTTTTCGTGCACAGAATGGTCAAATGATCTCACTGCTTCAAAATAATGTTTTTCTTCTTTTTAGGGTGTTCCTGTTGGGGTTGATGCCCTAAAGTCTCGTGTCCTATAGTTTGTAAACAGTATGTACGAACGCTTGTGTTGTTAATATATGATATTTACTTTACATCTTGTATTTTTACTCGGTTACTTGTTTTATTTGCTTTAGCACTAACTAATAAACAAAAAATCCCTAGTTATCTGTATGTGACTCAAGCATATATGTGGTGACATACAAGTGGATCATATCTTGAGTGATAACCAAAATGGTATGTAGTATATGGATATAGGAGAGAAACCTTATCCTGGTAACGCTACGGATGCGGCCCGCTTTATAGAATGGTCACATGTGTTGTAACTTGTCACAGATGGCCTGATCCTGATCATTCATGTTGGGGACATGTGAGTGGGGGCGTTCTATACAAAGAGTTTGTATAAGACCTGACCAAGAAGTGTTAACGTCTCGTTATATAATATCGTTCATGACAGAGACTTCACTTCACTAGGATGACCATAGGTAACATGACCTCAATCTTGAGTGAGTTGGAAACTTTTGCCATTGAGGGCGGTCCTTTGATTTGCATNATAGGTAACATGACCTCAATCTTGAGTGAGTTGGAAACTTTTGCCATTGAGGGCGGTTGTTTGATTTGTACGGGTGTGAGTGGCCAGGTCGTCGATTCAAACCTACCATTTTGGGGATTCGTCTGATTTGGGAGCTGGGAACTCAGCTACACAAGATGAAATTCACTCATTCCTAAAGGTAGGGGTAAGTAGATAGATAGCTCCCTTAAGAGCTGATTCCAGGGCTTGAGCAATGTGGCGCCACACACCTTCTCTTGATTCGAGAGGTGTTCACACATATTTGGACTATGTTGCATTGTTCATTAGAGGAATCCGTGGTACTTAAGGAGTGAGATGTAACTACAGGGGCATAATGATAATTTGGCCCAACTGTACTTACGAGCATCTGTGAAGGGTCATCGTACTCATGATTGGTTATATCCGATGGACACAGGAAAATATCTGTGGTAAGAAGAGTTCAACTGTTGGTCTTTAGTGGAATGCCTGACAGTTAACTGGTGGATCTCGTAGCTAAAGAGTTTAGTAAGCTATTCACGGACCATTGGAGCTTCGAGCCACAGGTCCATTAGGTCCCCTAGGTAGCTTGGATAAAGTCATGAACCAGTGTTTGGGTTAATTTTAAATGTTCAAATTGACAGGAGAAAGTTCAATTATATACGATATAATTGGACTGGTTAATTATATATGATATAATTGGCTAAATGTATGATATACATTATTTTGGAGGAAATTAGATATAAATATGATTTATATCAAGTAGAGGAGAAAATACTATAGTAGATATGTGATATCAAACTATAAGATAAAAATATAATATGATTATATTTATTATTAATTAATTGATTAATTATATGATAATTAATCCAAAAAATTTCACGTTCGGACATGGGTTAGTATGAGTTAAAATGAAAAATGTTTTCATTTTGAATCCCTGTTCGTCAATCGTCCAAAAAGAATTCATGAGAGCGCGCTGGTGTTTTGTAAACGATCGCCTAAAGAAACGAGAGCCTATACGATAGTCGTCTCTCCACCTAAACGATCGTCTACCTCGCACCTAAATGATCGCACATTGTTTCCTACACGATCGGATAACTTTTCTAAACGCTCGTATAGTGTGCCGATTTAGCTAAACGATCGTATACCTTTACCTAAACGATCGTTCAGCAAAACCTACACGATTGTGTAGCTCTTCCTAAACGATAAGCATTTCTGCTATGCAATAACATCTTTTTCCCTCCCACTTGTCTTATCGCCTACAATGATTTTGTGGTTCCTCCTTCCTTCCTACAAATTCACTAAAGACCACCTTTGAGTTTTCACTTTGAGAATACTCGAGGCTCTTTAGTGTGGTGTTGTCCCCACAGTGTTCGTGTTCGCGGTTGTCGTTGCTCTGTAGTCGACGCTTCTGATGGGTGTTGGTAGATCGCTTGGAGGTTTCCACTGCTGTGAGTGCCAAAGATTTAAGAACGTCTTCAACTGGTATGAAAAACTCTTTCCCTTGTTATTTTTTGTTCAAAGCATGTCGGATAATTAGTGTTTGTTTGCATAACTGTATGTTTTAATGTATAATTTTTATTTTCGATCCAGTGAGATCGGACGATCCGTTAACATGCTCATGAAACTCTTAGATATGAGATCCTTCAGTTCCTAACAAAGAAAAATAAGAAGTTATAATCTAAAAAGTAAATAAGGAAAGGAATTAGAATTTTTTTTAATTTTTTATTTTTTTACACTTTGCTACCTCTAACTTGGGAAAATTTTTAACGATCGGTTGCTCGACATGACTTGTCGCTTTTTCAAGGTACAAAGAAGTTCTCGTACTTCTCCGGTCCCTCTCTTGGATGAGTCTATATACCCCAGTAAGGCTATAAGGATACTAATTGTTAACATTCCCACACCTTTTTATTTATTTATTTTTTATGTAAAACTTTTTCCCTTTTCAGTAATTGTCTCTAGTTGAAAGACATGTTTGGGAATTCTGAGTTTAAAGTTTTAAATTGCCGAGGAACTTTAAGTGTTGTCGTGGAATTTATTAAAAAAAAATTTCAATTGGAAAAAAAGTTATGGCCAGAAATTAATTATTTTTGGAAAAAGGAAAGGAATTAAATAGTATAAAGTGGGTCTAAGGAAAAAAATCTAAATAAAGTTATTACTATTTTTCCTTTTCCTTTTATTATTATTATTATTATTATTTTTATTTTTATAAAAAGGGCCCCACCCCTTCACTCTTCCTCCCCCACCCCCCCCCCCGATTTCTTCTTCCTTGCCGCACGCCCAGCCGCCGCACCCAAGTCGCCGTGCGCCTCCAACCGATCGCCGTTTTGTCAACCTTGAAGCGCCGAACGTCCACTTTCAACCGGTCGCACCATTGCCACCAGTCGCCCAGCTGTCGACCTCCCTCCAACTACGTTGCTCGCTGTTCGTGGGTTTCGGCCGACCAGATCTCGTCGGTCAGACCACGCCACTCGTCGTCGCGCCTCCCTTCACCGAACGAGCCGGACTGCTGCCGCTCCCATTTTGGACCCTCGTCCTGTGTTGTTTTCGCCCAGGTCGGAGCCCAGCCACCGGATCTACGCGTCCGCCGCTTCGCTGCCGTCCTTCGTTCGCCGTCCGCCCCCGCTGTCACCTTTGGGTTCGCCGGATCTGGCAGTTTTAGGTAAGCCTTTTGTGAAGTTGGGTGGAAGTTTGGGCCCTATTAAGTTTGGAATGAAGGTTAACTTATTCGAATTATTTTTTTTTGCCTTAGTTTTGAATTGAGGAAGCTATTGGAGTGGCTGTCCAGCGGGTTTAAGATCGTTCGACAAGAGTTTTGGTAAGGATTATAGTCCCTATTGTTGGTGTGTGGGCACACTTTGATTTCTAAACTAGGTTTGACTTAACCCTTGTATCTTTAAGGTTCCAAGTTGTCGTCCTTTAGGGAGTTAAAATCTGTTGGAAGGAGATTTTGGAGTGGTTGTTAACCAAGTTCCTTGGGTAAGCTATTGGGTTTTATGGTTTTGAATCTGAGTTGTCACAATTATTTTTGGACTGAAACTTAATGGTTGTATTCATATGGTAGGGTCGTTTCTTCAAGCCGCAGCCACCATTTGATTGTTTGAGTTTATCCGTGGATTTTCGATTAAGGTAAATAATCTTATCACTGGAACCGCCCACAGGCCAGGCTCTAGTTGTATGCTAGCATGATAAGTATATGTTATGGTAACTGTTAGCATGTTGATTGACAGTATGACTTGAATTAAAGTATATTCTGGCACAAATTCTGATTTGTTTACATACATACCTAAGTGCTTGATCGTTAGTATGTGATAGTATGTATTTTCATCTGTTGGCGTTGAGGCATACTTGTATGTTGTGGCTTTATGATATAAGTTATACATGGATGATGTATAGTATGTTGTTAAGAATTATGGGTATGTGATGCAACCATGGTATTAAGGATTTTTATGTATGCTTTAGAACTGTACAATGTTGAATCTTAGCATGTTAAGACTGTGTGAATATCCTCATTGATTAGTTAGATGCTCACCAGTTTGTGTTTCCTTCGGGATTCACCAGTTTGTGTTTCCTTCGGGATTCACTAGTTTGTGTTTCCTCCGGGATTCACCAGTTTTGTGTTTCCTTCGGGATTCATCAGTTTGTGTTTCCTTCAGGATTCACCAATTTTGTGTTTCCTTCAGGATTCCCCAGTTTTGTGGGCATACTTAACTACAATAGGATAGGACTCATACTCTTATAGGTTACATGTATTTATGTGCCATATGTGGGTATCTAGAGGACACAGATGTCTAGCCTGACCCCAGTGGTGGGGTTACTTACTGAGTATTTCATACTCATTCTTTCTTATGTTGATGTTTCAAAAAAAGGTAAAGATGTACCGGCGATGGTGCAGCGGAATTCGTGATCGTGTCACTGGGACTAGACCCTTTTCGCTTCCGCATTTTGAAATCTGTTATTTGGTTTTATTGTTTACAATTTATTATTAAGGATTATTTCTTTTATATGCCTTTGATTAGCCTTTAAGAATTTTGGGTACCTTATTAACTGTTTTAACAATTGCATTTAATAAACGTCTTTTGAACTTCTCTTATTTAATTAGCATTTATTTCAAATAACTGAGTGTCATTTTAAAATTCCGTGCATGCATTTATTTTAGTAACGACCTTACCTGAGTCCTAGGGGGTTGGGTCGTTACACTAATCTTTTGATGAGAACTAGATAGGTCAAATTTTTGTTTTGTTTTTTTTTTTTTTTTTAAGATTTATAAAAAAACAGGAATCAAAACAAAAGACTTAAGGACTAAATCTACTGAAAATAGGACTAAATCTACTGAAAATAAAGACTTTGACTTGTAAGGAAAAGATAAGCAGTGTTAAAAAATATATGAGATACCATGAGGAAGAAAAGAATGAGGCTTAGTAGCCTCTAACTTTATCATCTGAGTCTCCTCGAAATGAAGCACAAGCTTATACTTAACCTCACTGACTTGTTTTTGGTAAGGTGGGGAATAAACATCTTCATCATCACTCGTCCAAGAGAATTCCTCAATAAGGCTGGCCTCGATGCCACAGATGATGGAAAGCTCTGAATGACTCTCCAATGTAAGTAGGGAATGTGAAAGTTGAGGAACATGATCTACCTCAACTAGCATGGAGGCTTGAATCTCCAGGAAAGACTCAATAAACTCATGCTCACACTTAGAAGAACTATTAACAAGTTCATACATTATAGAATTCGAAGTCTTACGTCGACCTGTACTTTGGGAAACTAGCTGCTCAACATAGTGATTGATGCTAACTATCTCACTACTTAGCGCGGTATGATTAGAAGATGGTTGCCCCTAAGACTCGTCAAATCTCCCAATTGATTCTGAAATCCAGTTCTAACTTCAGATGCAGAATTAAAGCTATCTTGTTGGAAACTCGAGGATTCTTGTTGACTAGAGAAGGATTCCTATACAATCTCACAAGATTTGTTAGAAAACTTCTTAACCAATTTTTTTAAAGAAATACCTGAACTAGAGGGAGAGGCATGCGTCGACAATGGTGTTTGGCTAGGTATCTCCCAAGGAGGGTAATAATCGTGCCTAGGACCATGCGAAACTTGTGATTGCCTACTGGCCAAATCTTGAACAAGAGAGGTTATATGTGAAACTTGATTTTTGAGTTTATTAATTTCTCTTACCTCTTCTTCTTCTTTACGGAGCTTCTTGTCTCGAAAGAATAGCATAATAGATATTCATATCCGCCACATTAAAAACAAGTGACTCAAATATAAAAGAAAATCTTTTTGGTGTTTTTAAGGTTTACAAGTCAAATTTAACTAAAAAAGAGATTAAATTGGCTTGGCTCTTCGGCAACGGCGCCAATTTGTTCGGTCAAGATTTACACCAATAAATCCTAACCTAAACAAATGATATTTATAATTCACAAAACCTACTTCTTACACTAACTAGTAGCATAAGCGGCAAGTACGGGGTTGAACTTCAGGGAGCCTAGGGTCTAATCTCTTCTTAAGCTAAATTCAACTATAGAAAGCGATAAAAACGGGGGTTTTGGTATTGAATAAAATGAGAAATATGCATGAAATTAAATTGCGACGGATAAATGTAAACAAGGATTGGTTTATATAGTTTCTAGATCAAGTTAGACATTCAATGCAATTTCTATCATCAATTCCTAAAAATTTATTATGCAATTGAATTATGCATGTACAACTACTCACTTGATTCAACCGTTCTAGCCTCTACAATGGTGGCTAACTAGCAAGAATCTAAACAAGAAAGTGATAATGGGCAGAAATGCACGTTATCATATTGCTAAGTTCTTAAACAATGTTGGATTGAGTTGATGTAATATGTTAATTTGCATCCATTAAGCATCAATTTCATAATATTGTGGTCGCATGCGTTCATTGCATTAGAACAGTTGATCTTTGTATTTTTGTGCAGAATATGCGTTGACGCAATGCAAGAATTGCGATCATATGAAATCATTGGTCAAGCGCAACTTCACCGCAAGGCTTTGCGATGATTGTGTTCGCAAACATTTGCCCGAGAAGGATCACCGCAACTTGGTCAGCGCAACATGGTGAACGCATCTGGGTGAAAGGCTAATTAATCGCGATGGGACAGAAAGCTGATGACAGTCGAATCCGAATTAAGTTAACAGCCGATAACGATCACAAGTACATTCAGCTTTTCGGTGACAAATATTTGGCGCATCAGTCACGAATTAAAGCCGTCCCATCTGTACAATCATGAGAGAGAAGCCGCCATTCACCTTGGATGTCTATAAATACCAAGGGCAGCCTTCAGAAAAGAGGTTGATCGGTTCACCATTCTTTAGTTCGAAATTCATACGTTCGCATGTCTTTGTTCATAGTCTCCTTTCATTTTAAGGCGGACGCGAGAGAGGAGGTTATGCCGACAGATCGTTCCGGTAAGCTTAGAAGAGCGCTGGAAGCTTCAAGGACAGAGAGAGGGCCAATGCCTGCGAAAGCAGGAATATCTTTAGAATCGAATAGAGATTAGAGTGTAAAAGCCTCGGTCAACAAGGAATTGCTATCAGGCTCTCTACCTTTAACTTCCATTGTTATTTTGTACTCAAACTCAGTTATAAACTTAGGAGCATCGCATGCATCCTAGACTTAGGAGCATCGCATTTGTATTGGAAAATGACTTGTTGTGCATGATTGTAACATGATCGAATAGTCTGATGCATTCCCAAGTAACGCTAGCTAAAGATCTTCTCAACCCGTTCATCGCATACTCAGTGTATCTATCACACAACTGACTTTTCTCAAATCCGCCGCATTTGCTTATTTTCTCATCAATGCAATCAACAACAAACCAACAATTTATTTACTTGGTTACCGAAATTTTTCATAAAAATTACCAACGTATCCTGTTTTCACAAGTCTCTGTGTTCGACCCTGGACTTACTAGGAAACTCAGTGTAATTTACACTTGGAATCCGCTGAGGAAACTTGAGTGCACAACGCAATTTCATCATCGCATATCATCCACATTTCCACTTCATAAAATTAAGCATAAAAAAGCGTCCTAGTTATTAATTAAGGTCAGAAAGCGGATACCCTAACTAACCTACATGCTTCTAATTCTATTGGGTTCAATAGTGGCTATCTAGAACTAAAAATACATGCATTATGATTTAGGATTCAATTATGTCGATTAACTGTCAGGAAAGTCATATTCAATGGACCAATTTTTTGAACCCAACAATTCACACATTCTAGGAATAGCCATCAAATGCCTAATTAACTATTGCTACTTAGGTGATCTTAGCAAGACATTCTTATGCAAAAATAAACTTAACAAGATATTCATGCAAAATTTTGACGAACTAAGAATCAATTAGCATGCAAGATGATGCGTGAAAAGTCAACCTCAAAGTCATGCATTTAGGAATTAAAGATGCAAAATATCAATTGGAAGTAGAAATCTCAAGAAATATGCAAGAATTCTTGATCTAAAAACTAGATAGCAAATTTACCTCATCAATTCATGGACAAATCAAAGAGATAGAATCTAATTCATGCTTACAATCCAAAATAAATTAAGAAATATAACCTAAGAACACAGAAATTACAAAGGAGATGAAAGAATTTAGAGAGAAATGTCAGACTCCATTAAAAGTTTGCCTACCCTCTAACCCTAGAAATTGAAGAATTACATTTATACTCGAAGGGGTAGCATTGGAATGTTGTCAAGAGTGTTGCAACTCTATTGCGTAGCCTATCCTCAAGCGTTAGGTAGAGGCACGACGCTGGTGTGATGCCGTTGGTCTAAAGAGAGGCGCACGCACGCAGTTGGGAATTCCGTTAAAAATCTGTTGCGTTGCGACGCTCTTGTGGAGTGTTATGACGCTGCTCTATTTGGTTGAATTATGCATGCTTCTATCTTTCAGCGTTGCACGACGTTGATTAGAGGGGTTGCAACCCTGCTTCTAATGGTATTTTAGTAATTAACTTGACTTCTTCAATTAAGATGATTTATTGGTCTTTTTTTTTTTTTTTTTTTTTTTTTTATCATTTTAGTCCAAATTTCTTGCAATGACTTCAAAATGCTCCCTGGACCATTTTACCTATAAAGCGACAATTAAAGAAAATGAATAGTATAAAAATCACAGTAAATATCTCAAGATTAACAATCTTGGCAAAAAAAACAATAAATTGATAATAATAAAATTAGAAACGTCTCACTTGAAGTGCAACCAATTACCCATGATATCTGACTGTAGGTTCCTCCAAACCAAATTTTCACCGTCCAAATTGAAGACCCTGGTGTCAAATTTCAACTCGATCGGACCACGGATTGATCACTAAATGGCTGAAAAATGCTGTTGTACAGAAGAAGTTTTCTAAAATTATCTCACTACCGTTTTTCTTGGTCTCTCGTGGTTTGCGTAATTAATAAAAAAAAAACTTGTGACTGTACATTTAAATTTTAAACAGTAACTGATTTGGCCCTCATAGACCTTTACTTCGGTGATCTTTAATCGTTTCAAGGCTTTCACTAAAAAAGGTGAAATAAAACCAACATTTAAACGTATATTTGAATAAAATAAGTAGGAGGTATGAGCAAAAGGTGACACCTGAAGGAAAGAAAGTGTATACAAGCAGAGAAAAAGATATGTAGATGATTAAGGCCAAGTTTGATTTGAAGGTATATATATGGATGGAGAAGAAAAATATGGGTTAAGGATATGGACACACAAGGACTAGGAAGTAAGGTTAGGAGAATTACATAAGGGAGATGAAAGTGAAAATTTTCTTTAGACAAATCCCAAAGATTCAAGGCATAGTTTCCCAAGATTTCTCTCATATGTTGCCATTAAATTGATCAAGTATGTTAGCAAGCAGATGGTCTCTTCTTTAAGTTTTGTAACAAATTTCCTCAAGCCAATTATCATCTTTCTTCCTGGGATTGGTTCCTTTCTTTCAAATGGCTTTTCAATTAATTGATGAGAATGATGTGGCTACAGATGATCACAAATCACATATCTTCGATTCTTATTGAGAAACATTTTTCCCACTTGAAATATTTCATTGCCCCAATTAAGGTCTTAGGATTGTTGAGATTACTATCACTACAATCGATCCTGTGTCTTAATAGATATTTCACAGTCTCAGTTAAGTGTTTTGAGTACTAAGATATCATAAGAAAAGTATCATTCATTTCTTGAGATGTGTAGCTTTAAAAGTTTCCCCAATTTCAGTTTATGTGACCTTTTTACACTTTTGAAGATAAATGTCCTGTATTTTACCAAAATTGAGTAAAATATACAACATAATGATTTTGTCTCATTGCCTCTTTTTCATGTCTTTCTTGCATTGGTTTTGATTGCTCCATCTGTTGATGGGTGTCTCAGCAGGTAAGCCAAACTTATTTGTGGATCCAAACTTATTTGCATTGGTTTTGATTGCTCCATCTGTTGCATTATATTAATTGCATCATATACCATTAACACATATTTTTATGAATTAATTTTGAATTATTTGGATGGTAGGTGCTTTCCAACACTTTGGCAATTAGGATTGTTTAGGATTCCCTAGACCTATTTTGCTATTAAACCTTTGTAAAACCGATAATGTCTCGAAAATTAAGACCACCCAATGACTTTGGAAGGCAAAAAAACTCCCAATTTTCCAATGGAGTCTTCTCTTTTCTATTGAAGGCTCCCACCAAAATCTTGCAAAATTCCTTGTTATCTCGTCAGATAGTTTTTTTTGGTAGTTGAAATAAACTCATGGCATATGTTGGTAAGGCTTGACCGATAATCTCCTTGCCCGCTACTGAGTAAAAAGATTTTTTTCATCCTTGGATAGAATCCATGTCTTATCCAGAATGTTAAAAGTCTTTAGTCTTGCTTCTTGTGAAAGTTGATGGCAACCCTAAGTAGAAACAAAGGGTATCTACTTTCTTGACTTCTAAAATGCTGCTAAAAAAAGTACCTCTGTCTTCCCTCACATTAAGGGATAAAATGATTGCTGATTTGGAGTAGTTTATGCTTTCTCCTGATACCTCTTCATAACATAATGTTCTTTAGTGTAACACATTCCAACTTGTTTGCTTTACAAAATAATAGACTATCATCTGCAAATAAAAGATGTGATACAGTTGGGTCTCGGGGGGGGGGGGGATCCTTTTGCTTCCCCAAAGTAATGATGAAGTTGCAATTGATATGCACTCCATAATGAGGGGAACCCATTTTTTATCAAAACCAAGCTTCAGCATAATAGCTTCTAGAGAGGCCATTCAACTCGGTCATAGGCTTTACTGATATCTAATTTTACTGCACACCAACCCCCTTTACCAGTTTTTTTTTTCTTGATAAGATGGAGGCATTCATGATCTACGATTACATTGTCTGTGATTGATCTATCAGGGATGAAGACTGATTGAGCATTCGATATAATCTTGGCAAGGATTTTTTTGAGCTGATTAGCAAGGACTTTTAACGCTATTTTATACTTTACATTCTTAATACTTCTAATGTGATTTTCTTACCTCAGCTGTTTAAAGCTAAAAAGTAAGATTTTAAATTTTTATTCAAAGAACAGGAATTATTGTTAATAGGAATCCAATTCCCATTTTGTTTTATAATCTTTTTACATCCAGAATGTCTGGTCCAACTTTCCTCAAACTTATAAGTTTTGTGACCCTAATTCCTTCTAAAATAATTGGTTTGAAGAAAGGAGAATTCAATGGGCTTGTGATCTGATCTTAACCAATCTAAATGTAAAACAGTGAATTGGTTGAATAATGATTCAAAAGATACATTACATAAAAACCTATCTAGCCTTTCCCAAATATCTCAACCAAAGGGGTTTATAGAGCAGGGTAAAAAACAAAAGGTTTGCAAGCTTAAAAGATTCATTTATGGGTTGAAACAAGCATCCCGATCCTCAAATATAAGATTTGACACTGCGATCAAATCTTATGGCTTTGAACAGAACGTTGACGAACCTCGTATTTATAAGAAAATTACCAACAAAACTGTAGCTTTTCTGGTACTATATATTGATGATATTCTAGTCATTGGAAATGATGTGGAATTCCTGGCTGACATTAAGAGATGGCTGGAGTTGTAATTCCAAATGAAGGATTTGGAAGATGTACAGTATGTTATTGGAATCCAAATAGTTCTGAATCGTAGGAGCAGAATGCTAGCATTATCTCAGGCATCTTATATAGACAAGATGTTGTCCAGATATAAAATGCAAAATTCCAAGAGAGGTTTGTTACCTTTCAGACATTGAATTCATTTGTCTTAGGAACAATGTCTTAAGACACCTCAAGATGTTGAAGCTATGAAATGAATTCCTTATGCATCAATATTGTGAAGTTTAATGTATGTCATGTTGTGTACATGCCCAAACATATGCTATGCAATTGGAATAGTCAGCAGATATCGGTCCAATCTTGGATATGATCATTGGACTGCCGTTAAGAACATCATCAAGTATCTTTGGAGAACGAGGGACTACGTGTATGTTGCAAAGTATCTAATCCTTACCGGATACATTGATTTTAATTTTTAGACCAATGTGGATTCTAGCAAATCAGCTTTAGGATCAATATTCACTCTAAATGGAAAAGCTATAATATAGAGGAGTATAAAGCAAAGTTGTATTGCTGACTCCACTATGGAAGCGGAATACATAGCTACATGTGAAGTAGCTAAAGAAGCAGTATGTCTAAGAAAGTTCTTGATTGATTTGGAAGTGGTTCCAAATATGCATCTGTTAATCACCCTCTATTGTGATAACAGTAGAGCAGTTGCAAATTCAAAAGAACCAAGAAGCCATAAGCGCGGGAAACACATCGAGCGCAAGTACCATCTTATAAGGTATATAGTACACCGAGGAGACGTGATAGTGACTATTACAAAATCGATAATTAAAGAACACAAAAAATAACGTAGAGATAGAGAAGATCGACACACATATATACGTGGTTCACTAACGGTGTGTTAGCTACGTCTACGAGTAGAGGGAGAACAGTATTATTAGGGAGAATGTTTTCAGAAAATTACATCAAATGGTGCCTCTAAGGTTAGAGAGTTTATATAGCGAGACCCCTGTACTTGGTTGTTCGAAGCACCAACAAACAAATTCAAGGTGTTCCAACAAATCTCCACCTTGACTTGAATTCTCTCCTAGATAACAGATGTACCAAATGCAACATAAATCAATATTGCCAGACGTACCCAGACTTTTCCCTCATGCCTCAAAGTGTCCCACAAAGGGGACCACTAACAATTCAAAATATTCAGCAAGTCCAAACAATGCTGGAACTTGCCTTGTGGGACCAGTTTGGTGAAAATATCAGTAGGGTTATCAGCAGTACCAATTTTCATCACTTTAAATCTCTGATCACCTCTTAAGAAGTGCTATCTTACATTTATGTGCTTAGTTCTCTCATGATGAACTTGATCATTGGCTAGGCATATTGCACTCAAACTATCACAATACAATAACTTGGTCATGAGGTAAACCAAGATCACCAACTAACCCCCTCAGTCATATTCCCTCATTAGCAATTTCTATCAAGGCCATGTACTATGCTTCAGTAGTAGATAAAGTAACTGTAGGATGTAAGGTTGCCTTCCAACTAACAATAGAACCACCCAGAGTGAATACATAGCCAGTCATAGACCTCCTACTGTTAACATCTCCAACATAGTCAGAATCAGAATAACCAGTCACCAAACACTCTGTGTAATTCCCATAAACGAGACCAACATCAGACATACCTCTAAGGTAATGAAAAATCTTTTTAACGGCTTGCCAATGCTTCTTCCCAGGTTGACCCATGAACCCGCTGACAACACTAACAACATGGGCAAGATCAGGCCTAGTACAGACCATAGCATACATCAAACTTCTCACTACACTAGCATATGGAACTCGAGACATATACTCCTTCTCAGCTTCAGACTGTGGTGAAAGCACAGATGAAAAACAAGCATTTACAGCACTAGAAGTATCTATAGGCTTAGCTGATGACATACCAAACCTAGACAATATTTTCTGAATATATCCTTTATGCGACAAGAAGAGCTTATTCTTATCTCTGTCCCTATAAATCTCCATACCCAGAATTTTCTGTGCAGCACCCAAATCCTTTATATCAAACTCAGCACTGAGAAGATTCTTCAATTTCAGAATGTCAGACTTGGACTTTGCAACTATGAGCATATCATCTACATATAAAAGTAGATAAATCATTGAACCATCATCAGCTTGATTGTGATATACACAACAATTATACGGACTTCTGTTATAGCCAAGTCCAATCATATAGCTGTCAAATTGTTTGTACCACTGCCTTGGAGACTACTTTAACCCCATACAAAGATTTCTTCAACTTGCAAACATAATCTTTTTTACCTGGACACTGGAACCCATCTGGTTGGGTCATATAAATCTCTTCCTCCAACTCTCCATGTAAGAAAGCTGTCTTCACATCTAGTTGTTCAAGTTCCAAATTCTGATGTGCTACTGATAACGGGCAGAAATGCACGTTATTACAATGCAAAGATATAAAACAATGTAGGATTGCGACGGTAAAAATATGTAAAATCGTGTCCAAAAACATTAAGTTGAGAACATTGCGATCATATACACCCATTGCATTAAAGCAGCTAATTTATGTATTTTGTGTAGGAAAATGCATTGGCGCAAGGCAGAATTGCGATCCAAGGAATTCAGTGTCTGAGCACATTAAAAGATTGCGACAGCAAAGCTATGTGATCATATGCGTTTGCGAAGATTTGGTCAAGAAGGTGGCCGCATAGAGACGGCGCATCAAGGTGAAAGCTTAATAAATCATGATGGGATAGAAAGTTGATGACGATCGAATCCGAATTTAGTTGACAAGCCGTTAACGACACATTGTAGCAAGTACACTCAACTTTTCGGTAACCATTAATCGGCGCATCAGACAGAGATTTAATGACATCCCATTAGTACAATCATTTGAGAGAAAAGATCTTCACCCTGAAGCTCTATAAATACCGAAGGCCACCTTCGTTAAAGGAGTTCAGCAGTTCAGGATTTTGGAGTTCTTTTTCGCCATATACATAGATAGTCGTAATCTGTAATTTTTATACTTAGAAGACGGAGGCGAGTGAAGAAAGAAGACGTCGGAAGATCGTTTCTGGTTAGCTCAAAAGAGTGTCGGGAAGCATTGAGAACGGAGAGAGGGCCGACTCTTGCAAAAGCAAGAACATTCTTTTGGGCAGAGTAGAGAAAAGCATAGTGCAAAAGCCTTGGGAAGCAAGACATTGCTACCAGGCTCACTATCCCTACTTTCCATTGTCATTCTGTATTCTGATTTCATTTATAAAATGGATTTTGCATCTCTACATCTGTTCACTCTCTTTACATTACGCATGAGTAACTAAACTTTCGAATGGTTTGAGAAGCACTTAGCTAGCATGACCTAAGATCTTCATTTTATGCGATCATCTTGTCTTATATATGCGTCCATCATCCTTTAGAGATACTTGAGAGAGTAGTCTAAAGAAAGAACCTAGACTTGAGAGAGTTAGGTTAGAATCTAGGCTTGAGAAAGTTAGATTAGAACCGCATAAGCAAGAGATAGAAACTTAGAGATAAGTTCTGTTTGCTAACATGCATCGCATGCACCTTAAAAATAGAATATGATAGTATACGATCACCTTGTGTGTGTGTGTGTGTCATTCATCATCGCATAGACAAGAATAGATGCTTAGACATAATCCTATAGACATCATTGTATACATCGCATGCATCCTAAAATTAGAAGCTATAGCATTTGCATTGAGAGATGACTTGCTGTTATATGTGTGTAACATGATCACTTAACTTGAACGTAATCTTAGGAAGTGTTAGCTAAATCCCTTCTCAACCCGTTCCCCGCATACTTATTATAACTTTTGCTATTATTAACTCTTTTCTCAATTCTGCTGCATAGGATTTATATTTTTAACAAACATACCAACCAATTTATTGTTTTGATTGTTACCATAAAGGAATCAAAATTCACCATCGCATATTGTCTCCATAGTCCCTGTGTTCGACCTTGGGCTTACCAGGCAACTTAGTAGGATTTATACTTGAATTTTGCTAAAAAAAACTTGCATGTACAACGAATACACCACCATCGCAATATACACCATTATTTCATCATATTCACAATGCATCAGTTACTATAGCTAGTAACATCCTGATAGAAGTATGTCTGACTACTGGTAAGAAGATTTCATTATAATCAACTCCTTCCCTTTGTGTGAACCCTCTAGCAACAACTCAAGCTTTATATTTAATGCCCTCTGAAGGTGATATTCCCTCCTTTTTCTTGAAGACCCATTTACAAATGACAATTTTTCTCTCCTTAGGTCGTTTAATTAATTCATAAGTCTGAGTTTTGTCAAGAGATTCCATCTCATCCCCCATAGCAGCAAGCCATTGAGCAGACTCACCACATGACACAACTTCTTTATAGGTGGATAGCTCATGAGGATCCACTTCTTCAGCAACCTATAACGGAAAAGTAACCATATCTTCAAAACCGTACCTCACAAGAGATCCAACACTAACTCTTCTAGCTCTATCATGAGCTATACTCGGTTGATCTACTCGTGATCTAGAATTCTCAGGCAAAGAAATTTCTGACGTTTTAGGCACATTAATTTCTGGTTACACATCAATTTCTATAGTAACGTGTTGATCTTCTCCACCTTGATGTTGTAATTCATTCACAGCTGAAGTGAATTGCATCTCTACCTGTTTATCAATACTACTACTTTCTCCCACATTAGTAGATGTCACAAAAAGCTTTACAGTTGAGTTAAGCATGGAATTTTCATTAAATATCACAGTCCTACTAAGTATGACTCTATACTCAGAAGGTGACCAGACTCTATATCCCTTAACTCCATCCCCAAAACCCACAAATATACCCTTTTTAGCGAGACCCCCGTACTTAGTTGTTCGAAGCGCCAACAAACAAATTCAAGACATTCCAACAGTGACACAAATAGCCTATGAAGACAATTTAGCTGATCTATTAACAAAGGCCCTCACGACTAAAGTATTTGAAGGTCACTTAGTCAAACTAGGACTACGGGATAGACAAATTTAGAGCAAGTGAGAGAATTAATGGGTATCTGACTCCCTAGTTTATTGTGTTTATTCTCTCATACTCAACATTGTATATATTTATATATATAAACCTACTGGAGTTTTAGTCCAAGTGGGAGTTTGTTGGGTTGTATGTCCTCAAACTTGCAGTTTATAAAATTAAACATATTCTATTTACAATAAAGATATTATTGAGATTTATTCAATAAGCTGTTATTGAATATGTAAAATTTCACTTATAAAACCTAAATCCAATAAACTAACGAACCCCTAGCTATAGTATGAATACTTGAACCTTATGTGGAGATGTAAAGGAGGATTAGGTTTGAGTATATAGCCAAAACGGTCAATAAGTATAAACCTTATCCTGGGAACACTATGGATGAGGCATGCTTTGTATTAGATACAAACAATATGATCCCTAGAATTGTTCATGTAGAGACATGTGAGTGGAGGCATCCTATGCAAAAGATATTTGCATAAGGTCGGACTATGAAATAGTATAGAGATATTTCTGTCCACTTCATTTAACCATAATCAGTAAGTCGATTCTTTATAGGTTGTTCGTGTTAACAACTGGGTCAAAATTAACGTTTTACCCTTATAATACATCTTGCTTCTTAAATCTCCACTGATCCACTAATGAACAATTGGTCTATGGTCCTACCAATAAATCGAGTCTTTCTCAGTCATGGAGAAGACAGGGCCTCTTTGTTCAAGACTATGAGTCAGTACCTAGGAGAACAATCTATCTGTTAACCCTAAAACAAGTAGGAGTGACTTGCAGGACTATGTCCCTAGTTATCTACCCACTTTTACCCCTAAAATGGGAGGCTTATTGAGTGACGATGTTGAGTCACTCTCACATATGCATATTAAAGGATAATCTTGAATAAACAAGAGTTCATAGTTAGCTTAGAATTAAAATTGAGTTATCATAGGTCATCAAATTGAAATAGTCAGTTTTAACAGTAAACGATCGTTATAAAGAGACCCGATAGTTAGTGGATGCTACTGGACGTTAGTGTTGTGACCTGATAGTTAATGAATGTTGGTTAATTCAGTTAAAAGAGTTTAGTCAATTAATCTCAGATTGTTAGAGCTCATGATCTGTAGGTCCATTAGGTCCCCTTATTAACTCACAAATGGACTAAACCTTAGTATAACATCATAAAGAAATTAGAAACATTCAAATTCGATTTAAGGGAATTATTAATTATATGTGATATAATTAAACGTTTAATTATTGTTTTAAAAAAATTAAAGAATTGAAAAATAAGGATTCATGATTGTGGAATGATGGTTTAATAATTTAATATTGGATATTAAATTATTTTAATTAATTATTTAAAATAAATTTTATTTATAATTAATTGTTTGAATTAATTTTATTTGAATTTTATGAAAATTCAAAATCAATTTTGTTTTTGTTTAAAATTTGAAATTTAAATTAAATTGATAAGATAAGTTAATGAGATTTAAGTGGATTTTTCCACTCAATCCACCTACATTTTCACTCAAACTGGTTGTGGTTTGATGTCAAATTTAGATAATTTAAATTTACATGCTGAGATTGAATAAATGTCTTTGTTCAATTTGTTGCAAAGGAGGCATATAGTTGAAATAAGTGAGAAAGAAGTTCTCTCATTCTCATGAACACAAAAAGCAGAAAAACCTTCTCCAATTACCCTCAATTTTGTCTCATTTTGGAGTCCACCATCCAACCTAAGGGCCTAAAGGATAGTACGGAAGATCAAGTGATGGTCTACAAGGTGTTGGAGAGGAGTTTCAAGCTGGATTTGAAGAAATTGAAGAGTTTTTCAAAGGTATTTTTCAGAAACCCTACTTCTTTGGTATGGACAAACATGCTTTGATTCTAAAATTAATGGATTTAGAGTGCTTAGGATCTTAATCGCTTTCGCTTGTTGATTCTCAATACCAACACTTACCCTTAAGGTGGGAAGGAGCGAATTCCATCTTGTATTATTATGTTCCCAACTCCCCACTCGGTCTTGTCCCCAAAATGGTTACTATTTCACAGTCCGATCTTATGAAAACTCATTGCATAGGATACCCTCGCTCGCATGTCAACTAACGTGTTGGATTATTGCGTTTGCATCAAATACAAAGTGGTTCTTATCCATAATATTACCAAGATAAGGTACCCAACCTTATCCTTATACTATAAACCCTTCAGGCTCTATCTTGAACATTGATCCTTGTATGTCTCCATGTATAGTTCAAGACTCATAAGGCAGCCGTAGATGTTAGTTTATTGGATCTAGGGTTGTTAATACAAAAATAGACAAACAACACAAGCAATAACATTTATTGAATTAACATCTATAACTCTTTATTGATGACGGTCAATTAATATATATATATAAAATATTAAAATTAATTTAATTATTATTAATTAATTTTAATTCTTGAATTTTAAAGAGAGGAAAATAATTTCCCTCCCTTTAATTCTCTCTTAATATCACGATTTCAAGGGGTGGTTTTGTGAAGTGGATACACTTCTTCTTCTTATTCTTGAGTTTTACAGAAAACAGAATAGAAGCTTTCTGAGAAAAATCAATCTACATCTCACCCTCTTTTCCTCTCCATCTCTTTCCCTCTCCAAAATCACAGAGCCCACAAACTTTTGTGATTCTCATCCTAGAGAATACAGATGAAACTTTCCATGGTGGTGTCCACAAAACTTTTGGTTCGAGGCATCCTTTTGATTGGTGAAAATTTGGAGAAGAGGACTCACACGAAGAAGATCGGATTTTCAAGGGTAAGTTCTTTCTAAACCCTAATCTCTTTTATACATGCTGTAAAAATTGTTGATTATTGTATATTTTTTCTATTTGTATTATGTAAAATTTTTTGTTTTGTAAAAATTGAAATTTGGGATCGATCCCAGCTTCCGCATTGGACCTTCACTGATTCCTTTAATTGGTATCAGAGCGGTAGTTTTGGTCCCAATTTTTCATTTTTTCCAGAATTAATTTTATAGATTCATGGTGGCTTTTGAATTATCTGATTTCATGTGATGAATGTATGGAATGGTTGAATGGTTTACAATTTTTGAATAATTTCAAGATTGGATCTTAGTTTTACGGCTTTTAATTTTTACAAATATGATTTGTAATGACCCTTTGTTTTTGGGCATTATAGGTTATAGAGTCTGCATTTGTTCTTTATTGAGTCATTCATGGTGGTTCCAGTGAGTTTCTGAAGAAAACGAGGCCAAAATCGCAGGAGAAATGAAGGAGTTTACAATTGTATAGTGGCTTTTGTACGGTAGCGTTGCAACGCTGCGAAAGGCAGATCAGGATGATCTTTCTGTAGCATTGCAATGCTAGGTCCAGAAAGAACAAGTTGGTTCGCGCCCGGTTCGGTTCGTAGCTCAGTTGGTTTGCATCCGGTTTGGTTAGTTCTAGCGGTTCGTGGTCGGTTCGGGTGTTGGGCGGTCCGATTCGTGTGATTCAAAACCCGGTTCGCTTGTTTCGAACTGGTTGACCATTATTGTTGTAATAGATAGTTGTTTTTTTTATTAATTAACATAAGTGTTATATTAATTTAATTAATTGGTTAGTAGTCCAATCCGGGTCCGATAATTGTTTTAAATTATGTATTTGATATATGTTTTATTTTTAATTTTATATATGTCATAATGTAGCCCATATAATAAAACTCCCACCATAGGTTATGCATTATTCATACATCGTTTATATTATAAATGTTATAATATATAGTTGCATGATTTAATTTTATAGCATGCTCATGCATCATATGATATAAGTGTTATAGTATATGTTTGCATGCATTAATAACATAGTCATGCATCGTTTATATTATAAGTGTTATAATATATAGTTGAATGTATGTATGGATGTAATTAATTCATTACTTTATTATATAAGTGTTATATATGGTTAGTAATGAAATGGAATTGCATGAAACATGACACTACTTTAGGTAATTTATAATTGTTATATTTTTGCTAAAAGTGTCAATGAATGAAATTGTATGGTTTTAGTTTATTTCATTTATTTTATAAAAATTATAATTAAATGAAATTAGAAATTAAAATTAATAATTCAAAATTGCATGCAAACCTTAGGTTATAATAATTTTTTAAAATAGTTTTAAAATATGATTCACATAGACTTAAAATCACAATTCTAATAAGATTAGAAATTAAGTTTAATCTTTTAATCACTTTAATAGGATTAAATTGGTTCTTAATTAAAAGATTAAATTTTTAGCAAATGTATCTATAAGGAACCTTTTGTCTAAGGCTAGTTCTATCTAGACTGAGGTATTTAAGTTGACAAAAATGTAACACCCCTACCTGGAAACTTACCTAGAAAGGTGAATTAGATTGATTTGCTACAAGCATGCAATGGTTCATTGAAGTTTATTAAAGTGTTTAATAAACATTAATCATGTTGTTTAACCATCCAAAGTAAGTATTAATTTTGGGTAAATTAAATAATCACTTAGTTAAAATTAGTAGCCGGATTTTCATAAGTTAAATAACCCTAGGTAAAATACTCAGTGAGAGGAAAATGGGATATATGATACTTCATTTTAACTTTTCACGTTTCTCCTTAAAAGTTCATACCGTGAGATCTATAATTGGTCTCGAGGCACCTTTGCTTTTGTCCCCCTACGAATGGTGTAGGTGAATATTAAGGTGAATGGAGAGAGTGCTTATAGTAAGTGGGAGTGTCAACACATCCCACAGTCTCTCTCATTAATTTGTAGTAAAGTTTCATGCTCGGCCTCAAGGCACCTTTGCTTGTGTCCCCCTACGGATGAAATTTGCATGATTCTTTATTTCAAACTCTAGAAATGGATAGGGGTGCTTTAGTTTTTACCCCAATCGGTTTTTCCCTATGGTTGGCTCATTATGGCGAAACTTTAGAATCTAAAATGAGGGGTTACACTTACAAGAAAATGTTAAGCAAGTTTAACAATTTCTGGACTGAACAATGGTGACTGATAGTTACAGTAACAAGGAGTTATTCTATCTATTGGTTAAGATAGTCTCATTTAAGTGAAGGGGCACCTGATCACCCTAAGATGGTTTTTGTCCTATCTTACTGAAATATCATTGCAAAATATATGTCACTTAGCGTGCCTTAGATTATTTTGCTAAATTTAATTGTTTTTTCAAATGTGTTAATGCATAGAGTACTAATATAAATAAATTGTATGGTTTCAGAAACTTACATTATGACTTCCGCGATACTAAACTTTCTCCCTGCCGACAAACTTACTGACAAAAATTATACTACATTAAAAAACACAATCAAAATTTTAATCATCGATGACCTTAGATTTGTCCTAATGGAGTATTGTCCTCTTGTACCAACTCAAAATGCCACTTGAAATGTTTGAAAGGCATATGAACGTTGGGTATAGGCAAATGAGAAGGCTCGAGCATATGTCTTGGCTAGTCTTTCTAAAGTCTTGTCCAAGAAGCATTAGTCCATGATCACTACCCATGAGATCATGGAGTCCCCGCGGGGGATATTCGGACAACCGTCTGCACAATTCAATCATGACGCTCTAAAACACATCTTTAATGGCCGTATACAATAGGAGGAATCTATTAGAGAACATGTTCTTAACATGATGGTCCACTTCAATGTGGCATAGATGAATGGGTCTGTCATCGATGAGGCTAGTCAGGTTAGCTTCATCTTAGAATCTTTGCCTGAAAGTTTCCTACAGTTTCATAGCAATGTTGTTATGAACAAGATTGACTACAACCTGACTAATTTATTTAATGAGCTACATACTTTCCAGTCCTTAATGAAAAGCAAGGAATAAAAGGAAGAGGCAAATGTTACCTCGTCCTCTAAGAAGTTTTATAGAGGATTCGTCCTCTGGAACTAAGTCTGTGTCTTCTTCTTCCGGTATCAATAAGTGGAAGAAGAAGAAATGTGAAAAGGGGAAAGCTAACCCACTAGTTGCTGCCCAGAAGAGCAAGAAGGCCAAGGTTGTAAAGGGGAATCTATTTCTATTGCAACCAAGAGGGACATTAAAAGAGGAATTTTCCCAAATACTTGGCAGAAAAAAAGAAGGTCAAGTACGGTAAATGTGATTCACTTGTATTGAAGACTTGTTTAGTGTAAAATGATGATTCAGTTTGGATAATTGATTCAGGCACCACTAACCATGCGTGTTCTTCATTTTAGAAATTAGTTCCTGGTGACAATTAGAAGCTGGGAAGATGACGATGTGTGTTTGAACTTGGCACGTTGTCTCAGATATGGCAGTGGAAGGGCTTAAGACTCTGCTTATAGAAATCTTATATTTTATTAAATAATGTATATGTGATTCTAGGCTTGAAAAGGAACCTAATTTTTGTAAAATGTCTTATTGGACAACATTACTCTCTTAATATTAAAATAAATAAATTGTTTGTTTATAAGAATGAAATATTAATTTGTTGTGTTAATCTTGAAGATAATTTATTTCTGCCAAGACCTTTAGCAACTAAAGCTCCCATAAACATTGAAATGTTTAAAATTGCAGTAACTTAAAATAAAAGACTTAAAATTTCTCCTGAAAATGCCCGTTTTTGGAACTTAAGGTTAGGACACATCAATCTCAATAGGATTGAGAGATTGGTTAAGAATAAACTTCTAAGCAAGTTAGAAGAAAATTCTTTACTTGTATGTGAGTCATGCCTTGAAGGTAAAATGACTAAAAGATCTTTTACTGGAAAATATTATAGGGTCAAAGAACCCTTAGAGCTTATACATTCAGATCATTGTGGTATGATGAATGTTAGAGAAAGAGGAGGATTTGAATATTTCATCATTTTTACTAATGATTATTCAAGATATGAGTATGTTTATTTAATGCAACAAAAGTCTGAAGCTTTTGAAAAGTTCAAAGAGTTTAATGCTAAAGTTAAAAATGCATTAAATAAAACAATTAAAACATTTCTATTTGATCGAAGTGGAGAGTTTTTGGATCTTACATTCTAAAACTATTTGATAGAACGTGGAATTGTATTGTAACTCTCAGCATCTGGTACACCTCAGCAGAATGGTGTATCATAAAGAAGAAATCGAACCCTGTTGAACATGGTTCAGTCTATGATGAGTTATGCTTCCCTATTGGATTTAAGTGGGGTTATGCAGTATAGACTACAACTTATATTTTGAATTGTGTTACATCTAATAGTGTTACGAGAGCACTTTTGGAATTATGGAATGGTTGTAAAACTAGTTTACAACATTTCAGGATCTAGGGTTGCCAGCACATGTGCTTGAGGCAAATCCTGAGAAAGTGGAACTTCGTTCAAAATTGTGCCTATTTGTAGACTACCCTAAAGGAACGAAAGGTAGTTACTTTTGTGATCCTAAAGAAAACAAAGTGTTTGTGTCGACAAATGCTACAAATTTAGAACAGAACCACATAAGGGAGCATAAACCCCGCAATGAGATTGTGTTGACTGAACATTCAAAGGAAACTACTGAACCTTCAACAAGAGTTGTTGAAGAACCCAACACCTCAGCAAGAGTTGTTGAAGTTGGTTCATCCAATAGGTCATGTCCACCTCAAGTATTAAGGGAACCTCGATGTAGTGGGAGGGTTCAAACCCACCTGTTCGTTATATGGCTTTAACAGAAATCCAAGCTATGGTAGCTAACGAAGATTGTTGATGATCCATTGTCTTACAAGAAGGCAATGGAGGATGTTCACAAAGATGGGTGGATTAAAGCTATGGATCTCGAAATGGAGTCTATGTACTTCAATTCTGTTTGGGATTTTGTAGATCAACTTGGTGGTGTTAAACCTATAGGTTGCAAATGGATCTACAAGAGAAAACGGGGTGCTGATGAAAAGGTAGAAACCTTCAAGGTCAGACTTGTGGCAAAGGGTTATGCCCAAGTTGAGGGAGTCGACTATGAGGAGACTTTCTCACCAATTGCCATGTTGAAGTCTATTTGGATCCTCTTGTCCATTTCCTCATATTATGACTATGAGATTTGGAAAATGGACGTCAAGACTGCCTTTCTAAATGGAAATTTTGAGGAGACCATTTATATGGAGTAGCCTGAGGGATTCATAACCTAAGTTCAAGAACAAAAGATTTTCAAGCTTAATCGGTTTATTTCTGGAATGAAGCAAGCTTCTCGATCATTGAATATAAGATTCGATACTGCAATCAAATCTTATTATTTTGATCAAAATGTTGGGGAGCCTTGTGTTTACAAGAGAATCATTAACAATTCAGTATCTTTTCTAGTGTTGTATGGAGACGATATTCTACTCATTGGGAATGATGTGGGTCTACTGACTGAAATTAAGAATTGACTAGCAACCCAATTCCAAATGAAAGATTTGGGAGAGGCACAGTTTACTCTGGGCATTCAAATATTTAGAGATTGAAAGAATAAAACGCTAGCTTTGTCTCAGCCATCGTATATTGACAAAATGCTCGTCAACTTTTCGATGCAGAACTCCAAGAGAGGTTTACTCCTTTTCAGGCATGGAGTTATATTGTCTAAGGAATAATGTCCTAAGACACCTAAAAAAATTGGGGAAATGAGAAGGATCCCCTATGAATTGACTGTTGACAGTCTGATGTATGCGATGTTATGTACTAGACTTGACATTTGCTATGCGATGGGGATAGTCAATAGATATCAGTCTAATCTAAGATTTAATCACTGGACCGCCGTTAAAAACATCCTCAAGTATCTAAGGAAAATGTGGGACTACATGCTCGTGTTTGATTCTAAGGATTTGATCTTTATAAGATACACAGACTCTAATTTCAAGACTGATAAGGATTCTAGGAAATCTATATTATGATCAGTGTTCACTCTTAACGGAGGAGCAGTAGTTTGGAGGAGCACCAAGTAGGGGTGCATGTTGACTCCAACATGGAGGCTAAGTACGTAGTGGCTTGTGAAGCTGCTAAGAAAGCGGTGTGGCTCAGGAAATTTCTGACTGATCTGTAAGTGGTTCCAGACATGTCAAAGCCCATCACCCTTTATTGTGATAATAATGGTGCTAAGGCTAATTCCTGAGAACCTTGGGGTCACAAGCGCGGGAAGCATATAGAGCGAAAGTATCATCTCATCCGAGAGATTGTGCATCTAGAGGACGTGATCGTCACCCAGATTGCTCCAGAGCACAACGTTACTGATTTGTTTACAAAGGCCCTCATGGCTAAGGTGTTTGAGGGTCACCTGCAGAGTATAGGTCTATGGGACAAGCCACATTTAGTCTAGGACAAGTAGGAGATTTTGTACTAGGTGCGTTTTATGCCCAAGTTTATTGCTTTGTGTTCTTGTATATTAGTATGACTTGTATATTGTACGCCCCAATACTTTAAGATAAGTGGAAGATTGTTGGGGTTAATGCCCTAAATCTCGTAGGGTTCTGTAGTTTGTAATTGTATTGTACAAATATTTTATTTATTTAATAAAATATGAGATTTTTTATTTGACATGTAATAGCATTAAACCTACAAACAGATAAACTAAACATTCAAGGTTATTATCATCTTTAGCTTAAACATGTATGAATCATGTTTATGTGATAACCTAAATTGTCTGTAGTAGTTGGATAAGGTTGGATACCTTATCCTAGTGACACTACAAGTATAGCTCTCTTTGTAGATGTTATAATTGTTGTAAAGTACTACAAATGATCTGATCCTGATCATTCATGTAGAGACATGTGAGTGGGGGTATTCTATACAAAAGAATTTGTATAAGACTGGACCACGAAATGACTAGTCTCATTATATAACGCCGTTCATGATTGAGGCCTACATTTTACCAGGATGACCATAGGTGACATGACTTGAATCCTGAGTTAGTTGTGAACTTTTGCTTATGAAGGCGGTCCTTTGATTTGTATGGGTGAGAGTGGCGAGATCTTCGACTTAATAAGTCTACCATTTTGGGGATTTGTTTGATTGGGGAGCTGAGAACACAGCTACATGGGACAAAATTCATTCATTCTCCGACGTCGGGGTAAGTAGATAAATTGCTCCCTTAAGGGTTGATTCCAAGGCTTGAACAATATGGCGACACACCATCTCTTTGCTCGAGAGGAGTTTGGTCATAGTTGGACTATGACTTATTGTTCATTAGAGAGATCAATGGTATTTAAGGAGTTAGA
This sequence comes from Benincasa hispida, assembly GCF_009727055.1. NCBI lineage: Eukaryota > Viridiplantae > Streptophyta > Magnoliopsida > Cucurbitales > Cucurbitaceae > Benincasa > Benincasa hispida. Next base: position 28,022,544 of record NC_052354.1, read on the forward strand.
TGTAACTATAGGTAGGGGTGTTAAAAAAACTATGTTCACACGAGGTTTTCAGAGAAACTTAATTCGTGGACTTGAACTTGAGTTGATGTTGATTTGATGTAATGTGGTTTGATCTCTAGTACTTGATCCTCTAATTCTCTCTTAGTTGAATGAATATGCTTGACTTGAAGAAGAAAAGCACCGAATGTTCTTGAAGTAGAAGTCTTGGAAAAGTTTTTGTGTCTTCAAGGGTCTTGTGTCTTCAAGGAGTTTCAGGAGTCTCAAGAGTCTTCTGCTTGTTGGTGAATTCTCTTTGGGCTTTCTGAATGTAGAATTGCCGACCCCTTGGAATGAGAAGAGCTTCTCTATTTATAGGGTTCCCTGATAGGCTTCATGGGCCTGGGCCTGGCTTTTGGGCCTAATTAATTATAGAAGAGCTCCTCTATTTACAGGGTCCCCGACAACGACGCCATAAACTTGACACACAAAAAGTGATGTTATGCGTCATAAACTTGTAACGACATAAACTTGTAATGCAGTAATTGTAATGCAATGCAAGTCCATGCCATAAACTGGTTGTGACATAGATTTTATGCGATGATATGTGATACTACTTCTAGATATGCGTTATTAATGAATGTTCTTGTAGTATGCTGTGTGTTGTCACAAGTTTGCTTGCGTTGAAACCAAGTATAACTTCACCGCAAGTTTCTCGGTGTGATCCGAGGTCGAACACAGGGACTATTTTAGGTTATTTCATTGTGCTTGTGATATATGTGACCAGGGGTTTTTCAATTTATAAAATAATTTATGTACAATTAATCAAACATACGATAACGTAAAGTAAAGCAGTAGAAGTGCGATAATAACATAAATTGCGTTAAAGTAAATTGCGATAACGTAAATCTAAGCTAAGATGATACAAGATATAGGATTCATGATACAAGATACTGAGGTCAAGGCTGCCTGTGAAGATTATGCAAAGATCGTGTAATGTGGTGATAAGTCTTATGTACGAAGCAGAAACAGAAAAGATAACTAATATAAACAGCGGAAGTTCCTTAATTGCGAAAGATATAAGTATTGTTCCGCTTTTCCCTTGGCGTACACCTCTAGGTGATCGACCACGTTCCCACATCTCTGTGGTGAAACAGGGATGAACGTAATGAACGCAAGGTTGCTTTCATCTCTGAAAATACTACTTGCTTTAGTTAACGCATTCTTTTAACCTTCTCTCGACAGTTCAGAATGACATCTTCACTTCTGCTCTCACAGGTGAAGATATCGTCTAGCATGCCTTAACTAAACGTATTTATCTCTTTAGCACAGATTAAGTTACTCGTTTAATCCATATTAATTAACAAGGTATTAAGAAAACTTCATGGAGAAAACGATTAATAGAGTAATGAAAATAGATAGAAAAGTGGTAATGAAAGTGACGGAGACATTCAATAAAACTATTTAGCGTTTGATACATGATTTGTGAATGAAGAGATTAAGAAGATGAAATACACTTGATGAAATAGAGTTAGAAACAAATACAAATAAGTGTCAATGTCTTAATGCCGATCTGGATGGAGATTTTCTTGTCGACGTGGATGAAGTGAATGGATGGATGAGCTTCCCTCTCAGGCTTGCTTAACCAGTAGTAGGGATCTAAGCACAGAGCTTCACGGCAGGGATCTGGCAGATTCGCACTGAGACTCACCTCTCGGCCTTGTCTCTTCTCTTCTCGGATTTCTTCCGATCAGTACTTAGCTCAGCCTTTCTCTCAATAATCCAACAACAATTAGCCCTCGTATCAATTATACCCGTATCAAGTATATTTTCTCTGAATTATATGGGGGTATTTATAGGTGAAAAACTTTGACTCTTGGCTTGTGGACCTCACTTCTTGTTATGGAAATTCTGAAGATGGAGGAATAAATATTCCTTTTGTTATGCAATTAGACCGTCAAATCTGCATAACGGTTAGTCGTACACGTGTCACATCCTCCGTGTTTGAATTGCTCAGTTACATCTTTGAATTGGTTGCTCGCATGCGGTGTTTTACCGCATGCGGTTGAAATTCAGCTCTGGATTGACTGTCGCATTGCGCCGTCATTGCGTTAATCGTTTCCTCATTGTGATTTGACGGGCGCAATATAATAAAGATGCATTGTTCAGTTTCTCGTTGAGCCTTGATCGCAAGCGGTGACTTGGTTTCCTGTAAAGCAGAGTAAAAATATCTTCTTCTACCATCTTGACGATGTTAGTGGGTGTAATTGCGATAATTTATATTTATTGTATTTCTGAGCTAATTTTCATACAATCGACGCATATTCCTTCTATTTTGGCCGCAATATCTAGATAAGGTAGCATAAATAACTTGTGTTTCTACAAGATATCAACTTGGGTCTAGTCTTTGGGCCTGATTAATTGGATTTGGGCCTACTTTGGCATCTTAGGCCCAAATTAAGCCCATTTTTTTGGCGTAACTGGACCAAAGCCCAAATTATAACGTCAAATTGGGCGAAATTAATTTTACTCAATCCAACGTCTGTGATGAAAACACGTGATGCCATCAGAATTTGTCTTCAACTTCAATTTGGGACACATGTCAACTCTTAATTGGTCCCAAATTTGATGATTTGAAAATTCGTCATTAATTTAGTAAATGACGTGGCGACCTGTGATTGGTCTGAAACTTATCTTCCAACAAATGCCCCTTTTCAAGATTTAAAAAAGATAAAGTCGGCATCGAGATGCAAGTAATTTGATCTTGACTTCGATGCTCCCAATTTCATTAAACCATGAATTTAGTGCACAAGTTTAACTAAAATTTGTAATAGAGCACGGTAAAACTTTTTAATTTTAGAAAAGTCTCAAAGTGTTACCTTAGACTTAATTTCATTTGGAGAGATAAGACATAGAAATTCGAATTTTAAAAAAGGAAATTCAAGTTTCATCTCTATTTTAAATTTGATTTGGAGACAAAACTTAATTTTTAACTTAAAACTAAAATTCAGGTTTCATCTCAATTCAATTTTATTTAGAGACAAAACTTAAAATTTTGAAATTAAAATGAAAATTTCAGTTCCATCCCCAATTTAATTTGATTTGGAGATAAAACTTAAAGATTTTAGATTTAAAATGAAAATCCAAATTTCATCCCCAATTTAATTTGATTTGAAAATAAACTTGATTAATAAAATGGTTTGGTGTATGGCCACAAATTTTAGAAAAGAAGGAGAAGAAAAATGACCCAAAGTAAGATTTGGGACTTAAAAAGGGAAAAAAATCTAGATTTAACAAAATCTTTGATTTCCTGATTTGATTTTAGATTCAGTGAACCCCGTAAATAGGAGTTCAGACCCTATAATTCCATCTCCAGCATTCCTACGAAAAGGTAAATTTTCTTTATTTTTTTTCTTTTTAAGCCACCGAGACGCCGGAGCCGAGCTGTCAGCCACCTAGACGCAACCTCCGAAGCCGCCGCCACTCATGCCTAGTCGCAAATCCTAAACCCGCCAACCACCAGCCACTGAGTTGAGCCGAACCTCGAGCGACAGCTGGATGAAGCCGTCGAGCCGAGCCGCTGGCTTTTCTCCATCTTCTCCGCGCACGTTACTGACCTCTTGCCGCCGTCCGATCGATTACTTGCACCGCTGCTCATGCCGCCGTCTGCTATCGTTCATGTCGCCGTGTCGCTGAGCTCTTGCCACGTGACTGATTCTTTGGTATATGTAGACCCCAAAAGGTCTACCCGTACAATAGACCCTCATTCGATCAACCCAGGGATGACCCCAAAAGGTCTACCCGTATATTTTGAACCTCATGTGGGGGAGGGGGCTTACAACTCCCCCATTCAATCAACCTAGGGATGACCTCGGAAAGGTCTACCCTAAGATACCTGACCCATTTTTTTTTTGTCATTCTTTTCTTCTTTTTTTTTTTTTTGACATTTTTTTTGTAGAATGATGGTTCACTTCACCTCGTGATTCTTAAAGATAGGGGTCAACCCATAAAGGATGGACTTAGCCTTCTTATGGCAAAGTCATTACCTGGCCCTTTCATTGATCGTTGGCCAAGCCTAGACAACAACGTGATCCTTCCTGAATTATAAATGGAAGTGCCTTTGACTTGAGGCAAACGCGCATGGGTTTTATGATCTTCTATTCATGAGGAGGCCCCTAACCCTGACCGATTGATAACTCTCGAACGTCATACAATTGAGGGCCAAGTCAGCTAGAACACCATAATGAAAGTTCCTAGAGAATTCGGCTTTGTTGACGGTTATTTGGAGTGGCTCGAATTTATAGTTAACCAAAATGAGCGATTCCTTCACGACACCCATTTATTTGGCACAGTGATGGCCTCCCTATAGTATGATCGCACTGGTGACATAGTTCGAGCCTTTATACTGTGGCGGGTGAAGTATCAATTTTTATGGGACCTCTGGTTGTTCGGGGGCCTTCCAATCAAGGGAAGCTTTTACGAGGAGGTGGTTCCCTCCCTCAAAGAGTTAATCGGTTACCGTGACAAAGAAAGGTACTTGCAAAAACATACAAACATCTTTTTCAGGTATAGTGTGCTCACAGAGAGAAAATCGCACGATACGATGCTTTTGAAGAATGACTCCTCAGTGTCCATTAGCTCCTAGATTTCATTTTTGGTTTCTAAGGGTTCGAATATATGACAAGCCTACCATCAGGAAGCAAAAGAAAGCCTCTCGTTCTCGGTTTATGTAGAATCTCGACGGTACGCAGATCGCATTTCGAGATTGGTCGAGCAGGGAAAACATGTTATTCGCGAAATTGGAGATAAGAAGACAAAGGACAAAACATATTTGGTTGCCTCTCTGTCTTCTAAGCTATGTCTCTTTGTGTTCCCTCAGAAGAGAGGTTACCTTTTCCTTGGGGTCTTCAGAATGGCTAGCTTGAGATGGCCAACTTTTCTAACGAAGGTGGCTCGATTTACTTTGATGAGTACGAGACACGAGGGCTGATCCATAACGGCGCCAACATTTAGTGGCAAGTGAGCATTCAGAATAGAAATAGAGTCATATAGTCCCCTTCGCTTCGGCCGACAGTTTGGCTTTTATCAGGATATTTCGAATGATATAAGGGGAATACTGCATGCCCCTACATCGAAGAACGTTTTATATCACTAGAGAGTGTGTACGAGATGCACGACCTCGTCTCAAGTGTTTCTTCCAGCTCATACATTTGATCCGCACACCTATGTTACTCCACGGTTTAGGGATTGGTGGCTGGCAAAGCATGGGAACTACTTTGAAGAAAACCGTCATCTTTTAACCAGCGCCATCCCTCCCCCAGCACCATCCAAGCTACCTAAAGGTAAAGGGGCCAACCACAGAGGTAAGCAGATTCGCCTGGTCGAGGAGACAATAGCGATCGCGCGAAAAGATGTTTCAAACCCGATCGAAGAGGATAGTATTAGTAGCACCGACGATCGTCATTGGAAAAGACCCTCCAAAAAACACAAGGTGTCGGATACCGACTTTCTTGAAAAGGGTCAGGATGATCTAGTGGTTCCTAACGCCCTCAGCCTATTGATATTTTGATTTTTTTTTTTTTTTTTTGTTTCTGAATAAAACAAAACATGAGATTCTTCCTTTTTTTTTTAACCCATGCATATGGATTTCTATGTTTCTTTTTATTTTTTATTATTTTTTTTATTTTTTTAAAATCTTAACTAACGACCTTAACACTATATTCGTAGCTTGTTTGATGATGAACAACTTACACTGGTATCATCCGGATCTCCTGTGTACATTTTTCTACTTCTGAATAAAAAAGAACATGAGACTCTTCTTGTTTTTTTAACCCATGGATATAGATTTTTTTGTTTCTTGTTAGTTAAAAATTAAAAATAAAAAGTCAAAATCGAAAAGAAAAAAACACAAAGGAAAATAGTGGACTCGGTCCACGAGTAAGCCTTTGTCCAGTCCACGGTGCTAATATGATGTTGACTTGGTACTAACTAAATTAAAAACTAATTGTGTACCAGGTTAACGAGTATCCTTCCCTCCAAAAATTACCATATTTTTATCAATACTTTCCATTCACACCTATTTTTAAAAAAAATTTCCCATCTACCCAATTTTTATCATTAGTTTGAAAAACCACTATATTGTTGAACTTTATCCAACAACTCAAGTTAAATAAGAATATGAATCATTTATATTCTTTAAAATAATTGAATATAAAGTTATTTCTATTTAAATCCAGACACGAAAAAGAGAGTATTAGAAAAAAATGCAACCAAAAATACAAAATGTTAACTATAAAAATAAAGTATGATTTATTAATTTTTTAGTGAAAAATGAAAATCCAGACACTCCAGGAGATTGTTTGGTGATCAGCTCCATTTTCCATTACTTGGAAGCTTTCCTTTCTTCCTTTTCTTCCCTTTCCTTTAGCTTGCATTAGTCTTCACAATGGCATGCCACTTGTTATTTCCTTTCCCTTCCAAGTTGCAGCCCCCACATTCATTTTATTCTTCAAGCTTGATGCTGACCAAGTTACCCTTAGTTTCTTGTTCAAGCTTGATGCTGATCAACTTACAGTGTTCAGGTATCATTCGAATCTCCTATTTACATTTTTCTGTTTCGAAATAAAATAGAACATGAGATTCTTCCTGTTTTAAACCCATGTATATGGGTTTCTATGTTTCTTTTTATTTTTTATTTTTTATTTTTTTAAAATCTTAACTAACGACCTTAATACAATATTCGTAGCTTGTTAATAATGTGCAGGTATCATTCGAATCTCCTATTTACATTTTTCTGTTTCTGAATAAAACAGAACACGACTTTTTTTTTTTTAACCCATGCATATGGATTTCTCTGTTTCTTTTTATTTGTTATTTTTTATTTTTTTAAAGTCTTAAATAATAGCCTTAACACTATATTCGTAGCTTGTTTAATGGTGAACAAGTTACAATGTGCAGGTATCATTCGGATCTCCTATTTATGCCTTTGTCCCGAAACAAAGGTAAATCGTGGACTTGGTCCATGAGTATGCCTTTGTCCCATCTACCGGCTAACATGGTGTCATGTACCAAGTTAACGATTATCCTTCCCCAAAAACTACGTTATTTTTGTCAATACTTTCCATTCCCACCTATTTTTGAAAATTCTTTCCCATCTACCCTATTTTTATCATTAGTTTGAAAAACCACTATATTCTTAAACTTTATCCAACCACTTGGGTTAAATAACAATATGAATCATTTATATTCTTTAAAATCTTTGAATATAAAATTATTTCTACTTAAATCCTGACACCAAAAAGGGAGTATTAGAAACAAACGCAACCAAAAATACAAAATGTTCTTGAAAAATAAAGTATGATTTATTAATTTTTTAGTAAAAAATGAAATTTTTTTTTTAGTTATTTTAAGCAAAAGACTTTTTCTTTTTTAATCATTTTCTTAGTTACTTTAGCATCGAATTGAAAGATTCAAACCTTAGCCTTCTTGGTGGAAGATATATAGCCTTCTTGGTGGAAGATATATAGCTTAAGCCAACTAGAAGTTTTCAATTTGAAGTGAAAATTTTATTTATATAAATTGGTAAACATGGCGTTGTGACAATTCATATATCAAAATTGATGGAGCTGCTATCTTTAAGTAATGGAGATCTAATAGTAATAATTAAAAGAAAAAATAGTATTGTTTCTTCTTGTATGTGTTGAATAATATTATACCTTAATGTCAAAAGTAATCGAGGCATGAACTTAACATCTTACGGAGAAATTAGCTCACTCAGAATGAACAGATGAAAGCCTTGAAACCTTGATTAAAAAATTGATGTAATTAAACAATATGGTTTTAACTAATATTGTGAGAAGTTATTAAATAAAAGTCTATCTTAGTTTTCTAAGGGCAAGTGCTCTTCCAAACAAATTCTCAACCTCATTTGCTTCCATTTTAAGCTCATTCAGAAGATCAGTCTCTTCTTTTGATAACTCTCTAAGGAAAAATTCCTCGTCCTGTTGAAGTTCTTTAAGACCTTCTCCCAACTTCTCAATCAATGACATCTCTGTTTTCCCTACTTTCTCCACTTCCTTCTCCACCTCTTTTTCTATCTGCTCAACCTCCTTCTCCACCTCTTGTTCAATCTGTTCAACTTCCCTAACAATCGTTTGTTCTCCACTTTCCAGTGTCTTCTCTAGCCTTTCTACGAGCGGTGGCTCGGGACCGCATGAATTGTCTGTTCTTATAAATTTGTTGAAGTCTCTCCCTACACTCCTAGCTGCCCTTTCCAGATCAGGAACTATCGTTTCTGGGAGTACAGCACTTCTCGTGTATACAACAGCTCCACCATAGCCATCCCAAGCATCGTTACGACCACGATAGTAAACAAAAATGTAATCGTCTGGTTTGTTCTCAACCTTGCTTGATAAAATATACCTGCACAGTTAACGTTCATGATAATGAGAAGGAAGGAAGCCAACTTGAAATGGCAATAAACAATTTCAATTCCTAGTTGAGACTGCTGCGACACATGCACACATCGAGCGGAGGAGCAGATAATTTGAATCAAAATAACATGTTTGCTCTCACCTTTTTCATTACCCTTTCTTTAATCATGCTCATACATATTTCTTCTCTTTTCATTCCTGATCACATAACAGAATTTTTTTTTTGGTACTCTTGCTATCAGCTTGGTGCATTCTTTTATTTCATTAAATCATACAAGGCATGATAGTGAATGCCAATAGAAAAGATTCGAGGTGCTAGAAAATTTTAAGTTTAAATACTATTTTAGTTTTTGTACTCTTGGTTTGTGTTATTTTAGTCTCTATACTTTCAAAAATGTTCACTTCGGCTTTCATATTTTCAACTTTGGTTCATTTTGGTCCTTGAACTCTCAACTTAGTGCATTTTTTTTTGTATTTCGTTAAATCATACAAGGCAGGATAATGAATGCCAATGGAAAAGATTCAAGGTGCCAGAAAATTTTAGATTTAAATACTACTTTGATCCTTGTACTTTTAGTTTGGGTTATTTTGTTCCCCATAATTTCAAAATGTACATTTTGGTCTCTATACTTTCATTTTTTTGTTCATTTTGGTCCTTGTACTTTCAAAATGTTCATTTTGGTCTTCGTACTTTTAACTTTGATTCATTTGGGTCTTTATACTTTTAGAAGTGACCATTTTAATCCCTTCAAGTATATATGGACCAAAATAGTATTTGAACAAAAAATTTATTATATTATCTTATATATATATATAAATAATGCTAAGCATTCTAAGCCGGGCTTCTTTTTTATTTCTTTGATCATATAGAATTAAAATGAGAGCATACCAGTCATCCTCATAGTGAAGATATTCATTGTTGTGGTTGTAGAGTACGCCAGGACGCTGAGGATCTTGCACAAATCTCTGCACAGTTGATCGAGTGAAAAATCCACTATCTGGAGTACGTATTCTCCATGTTATATTCCCAACAAGTTTGCCATTCTCCACATGAAATTCATGTAATTGACAATCAAACGTATCAAAAGTGGGATTTAAGCCACTAGTGATGAACCACTTCCCACTGAAATCTGATATATTGAAATTCTTAACAAGAACAGAGGGGTCGGGTACAGGAAAGTCCCCGACATCAGATTTCATAGGCACACATTTCTTTCGTGATACCGCACATTCATTAAATTCATCCACCACACTGTTTTCAAATAGGTCACCACATTTAATCTGCAAATATTTAACAATTAGTTCATTTCCTAAAGTACTTTAATCATGTGAAGCAATATAAGAGAAAACCCAACCTGGCATTCAGTCTCATCAGGTCGATTGTTGCAGGTTTGGAGACAAGCAACATTGGCAGCACATAGTGGGTTTGAAATGCATTTGGCAAGTTCAAGCCTGACATTTGGGAAAATAAACCAGTCATTGTAGAAGCCAGATACACAGCTTTTGAAAATTTAATGGCAATGGGGTTATGCTTCAAGGTCCCTTTTGTGGGGTTGTTGGCTTTAATAACAGACATTATGAAGATAAGATCTCTTGTAATATTTTTTGTGGCAATGTATAGCTTTACGCTTTTTCGTAGTGTCATAATGACAATAAATTCTTCTGTAATTATCGTTTCTTCATGGTGACATATGGTGACATATGGTGTCATAGCTTTAAACTTTTTAGGCAAAATTTAATCAATCGTTCAACTTGGGAGAAAAGACCTCCATAAAAAGAAAGATATAAATGCAGGAGATGAAAAACCTTTCTGGAATACTAATGGATGAATTGGAGGATGATTACAAATGTTTGGATTAAATTTGAATGCAACCAAGAACCATAGACTCCTACTAATGAATAAAAAGAAGAAACTAAAAAGGGATTAATAAAGACACTCCAAAAGCCTAGAAAGAACAAATTTAAAGAAAGCTTAAAGATGATTGAGAACATACTAAAAAGTGGAAAAATGCAAGGAGATAAGAGTGGTCTAAGCTACAGCAATAAGAAATTTATCTCTACAAAACCAAGATATGGAAACACCAAGAATTACTCCACCAACAAACCGAGGGGAAAGTTATGTTCTTTTTCAGCATAGTTAGGCATCATTTTGGTAATATCCTAAACCTACAATAGAAATACTTCCATAATGTTCTATTTTGAAAAAAAAGTCCCAAATTTATAGACAAAGAAAAAAAAAAACAATAACATTTAGGTTAGAAAGGAATGACTAAAGAATATCCGAAGTGAGGAACTTATAATGGTGGTTAAGAAAGTACCAGGTGAAGCTACATGGGGATCTGTCATTACACATAGATGATCGTTTTGAAGTTCATTTATACAAAGAAAATGATGAAAACAACCCTTTCTTTTTCTTTCTTTCTTTTTTTTTTTTTTTTTTAGAGAGAGAGAGAGAGAGAGTGATGAAAAAGACCTAGTTTAGAGTTCTATCCAATATATTTCTTTCTCCCACGAGCAAACCTGCATACAATGTTCTTTCAAACCAAGTGAAACTTGTGTTGAGTGATTATCATATTCTCGTTAAGCCTCATTTGATTCATTTACTCTGCCCTCTTGCCAACTTCCATTTGGAGAGAGCAACAAATGTATTTGAAAAAGAAAAAAGCAATCCAACCTTACTTGTTTACCCACAATTAGGTAAGAACATAGTGCAGTTTTGAACCCAATTGATGTCGAAATGTTGAAAAGTTGTTGGTATAGGTGTAACTATGCAGCATAATGTGTTTCCATTAGTCATGAGCTACATAGAAAACTGAGTGATATAATTGACTTTTTATTGAGTTTTTTATTTCTCACTACTCCCTCCCCTGTTTTATGGAAACAGATTAATCAAGGATATTTCTTCTATTAAAAAATTTTGACTGACGACTACCTGGTTTCATATACTGTCCTTACCAGGTAATTCAACAGGAGCCCATGACTTTTTCTTTTTCTTTTTTCCCTTTTTTTTGGGAGTGTCTAACTCTTGGGTGCAGAAGTAAACTATAAAGTTATTGCTCAAAATTCAGAGGATTCCCCAGAATCGAAATAAAGGATATGTATCAAAATTAGTACCTAATTTGAAGGAAGAAAATTTTTAGGCAATACATATCCTTGTCGTTTGCAGAAGCAGAAATCATGTAACCAGGAATAGAAACTTTCTCAAAGTTGTATAAGATGCACATGTGAGCATATCTTTTGCCTGCCTCGCCACAAATCAAATATGTGTAGGTGGGGAAACATCAAGGAGAGAATAAGGAGATAAATTGTGATAACAATTGCTAACCAGCATAGTTAAATACCTGCATTCCTTCAGTAAGCATGTACATGTTTTTAGTGCATCAACAGCTTGGGATGATGGTATGAACATGAATGTGCACGTTAGTATGACAACTATACCCATTGTTTGTATTTGGCTCCATTCTTGAAGAAAACTTAACGATTTTCCAAAAATAAAGTCAAAGCATTCATCCACCTTCAGAGTGACAAAGAGGAACAAAGCAAAGAAAAGGGGAAAAGGGGAAAAGGGGAAAGAGGGAAAAAGGAAAAAAGAAAGAAAGAAAGAAAAGCCGTTAAAATCAGTCACTAAATTGAAAGCAAGAAGAAATAAGAGAAAGTATGTCTAGCGAGGTACCTTGGATTTACTTATCTCCGTTTCACAAAAGGCAGTCTTCTCTGACCTATGGGAGATAATTGCTAAACTTCTTGACTTCAAAAATCTACCATTAGAAGTGGATTTGCAAAAGTATTTTGAATATATTTTATCCACAAGTATTCCTTGAAAACGTAATACCTTTCTCCTGGAAGCATTACAAAACTTTTGTAAAGTGACGAACAATTATAAATTACCATCAAACAAACTAGAATGTCAAGAATTGGTTTGAGTTAATTTGAGCGTAAAAGAAAGTAAGACAAATATAGTAATTAACAATTTAACAGATCCATTATATACTATGTTCTATCTCATGAGAAGAATAATAAAAACCAGAAATAATTAAACAAGAACATCATTTCTAAACCACTCAACTGCACTGGATCAAAATTAGAATCCACATGATTTATGAATGCTTTTGGTTGGTCTGTGGTGTTATCAAATGATGTATTCAGTATTCTTGCGATAGAATGTGTTGGTCATCCCTTCCATGGTGCAAAAAAAAAAAAAAAAAAAACACCTTTATGGTTGGCGTTCAACAAAAATTACTTCTAGTCTCTTTGGTGTGATGGAAATATTGAGAAATTTCAGGTATGATATCTCTGACTTTGATCAGCTTCTTAACTTTATTTTATCTTATTCATTGTATTGGTGAAAGCATAAACAACCTTTCAAAGATTATAGCCTCTCTTCCTAAATCTTCAATTGACATGCTTTATTGTCCTTTTAAGGGACAGGAGCCCTATAAGTTCATCTCCTCTGAAAAAATAAATAAATAGAATCCTCGTCGGTTTACAATGTGGAAACCTAAGAAGCATGGATGCAGATACAACACACTGATACAAGACATGGATATGACACGACAGTGGCAACATGCAATTTTTTAAAATCTAGGACACAAATATATCAAGGAAAGTTTATTAAAATATACATTTTTTAAATATATATCATTTTTATACAAAAAAATAAATTCAAAATTGATGAGTTTATGCATTTATATGCATACAAAATTAGTTTGATGTATTTTCTCTCGAATCTTATTATTTTTGTCATATATGTGTCTATTTAGTGCACTTGTAAAGAGTTCCATATGTGTCTAACAAATGTTGGACATACTCTATACAACTAGTGTCTAACACATCTATTGCACTTGCAAGTGTCCGATATTTGTCCAACAAGTTTCGGAGTATCCAAGCATCCGATATGTGACAGACACAGACACTCTAGCCAAACTAAAGTGTTTGTGCTCCTTAAAAGGAGACTAAAAGAGAATATGTTTTCATTATTTCATTTGTGCTCCTTAGGAGACTAAAAGAGAAAATGTAATCACTATTTCATTTGTACATTTGAGCATAACAGGATGCTGATTCATGTCGAGGAGAAAGAAGCCTATATAACTGTGGGATTGACCTACACAGGTCCCATGCTACTGCTATCCAACCAACCAGCTTAATTTTGGGCTTACACTTAGATAAGCATGAAAAGTGAAGTCTATTACCCATATAATATTATGGATATGCTCAACGCATGCAACCCATGTATTTCTTAAAATGGGTATATTCCCTTAGAAGACACAACAGCTATCAATCTCTCTTGAAATATGATGAAGGGTAAAAGATACACTCTGAATTTGGGCTATTCTAGACTCGATGTATTCCAATTATATTTTTATGAACAAGCGTATTCATTCTAGATAGAGTTGCCACCTTACTAACCAATCCCATCTAATTCCAATCAATTGTAGCTGTTTGGGAGGTGGATCATCATAATTGTTCCAATCTGTCGGACCATATCTATAAAAGTAAGTAAATCTTGCATTATATTTGATGCAAAACATACAAATTTCACCCTGGTCCCGTTCTTTTTTTGTTTTCTTCTTCTTCTATTAAAGTATTGAGATAATTAAATTTACGGTTACCCATTAGCTTAGACTTTTGGATCAATTGGTGATTTGACATGGTATCAAAATAGGAAATTATATGTTTGAAGACCTACAACATCAATTCCTTCTTTATTAATATTAACTTTCACACACTGGGTCGTCTACATATTTTAAACCCCACAAGTGAGAGAGAGTATAAAACAATTGATACGATTAAATTTACCGTCACTCATCAGCTTAAGCTATTTGGTCAATTAGTGATTTAGTTGCACTCCCAACAATCCTCCCTCTAGCAAAATACCACCAAGTCCCCCTCAAATAGTCATCTATCGAGTTAACCCTTATCTAGGCTAACTCATCCTCACCAAAACACATTGCCTACCTGATCTAGTTCAGCCAGGGATCACACCATGATTACATCTTCCAAGACTCACCATTTCTTTGTTTGGTACCCAAGGATTTTACCAACACAGCCAAGTCAATGACATGGAGCTAATATCATATTAAATTACAAATTGATACTCGAAACTCAAAAGTTTAAGTTGTAGGGTTGATGGATGAATTAACATCCTCTGTGTTCTAATACTGTTTCCAACTGTTGTTCAGTTCTAGCTTCTAAGTACAAGTTGCATAAATCAGGTTCCTTTGCAAGTCTAACTTAAGCACTATTTTGGAAGACATTTGCTCGCACAAATTTCAAGCGGAAGAAGAGAAATCTAATCCTAAGGAGATCACTTCAATTCATCTAGTCACTAACAATTTTCAATAGTAGTTTGTTTATTAATGCAAATGCAGTACATATTTTATTAAATATTAACCATTTTTACAATCGCAGGGGCCAGCATAATTCAACAAAAACATTCTCATCAATTCCAGCATTCCTCTGTATTACAATTTACATATAACCACGAACCCATGAACTTGACAAGCTTAACACCAATTTTCACATCCGCTCTACAGCCGAGTTAATACCCAAAATTGCGAGTGTTTGGACATAAATTTCATAGAAACCCTTGGAAAACGAAATTGTAGAAAGTAGACAGACCTGGTAGTGGCGACAGAGTTGGTGGTGAAGCTGGCGGGAGGAAATGAATGTGAAGATGAAGAAGCAGAAGAGGGCCAGACGGTTTTCATGGCGTATCAGTGGTTTGAAAAGAACGGTACTTAGAAGAAGGAAGACGAAGGATAGAGAAAAGACGGCCATGTGGGATTCAGATAAGCCGCCATTTTTGTGTGGAAATCGTGAGCTTAACGTATAACCGACCCCTCCCTTTGTTTTTTTTCCTCTTGAATTTTCTAGTCTCCTTATTTACTTGCAACTTGCAAATCCATAAGAACTTTATATATCTAAATCGGATGGTGCTCTAGAATTTGTCCACATGTCTAGAAGGAGATACTACCAGCTACCACCATTTATACTACAAATGTACACTTTTTTTTTTAATGGATAAAAGAATATGGCCAAGTATCTAGCCGGGATTGAATTAGTCTTTCAAAGAGAAGTGAAGAATCGTAAAGGCTAAATAGATGATTAACTTACAAGATGGATCAAAAGATCAATAAGCACCATGACCACAAACTCTTAGAGTTTGCCATAGAAGATTAAAGATGACATGGAGGTTGGTCCTATATGTCGGCCATGTGCCTTACAAAGTATGAGTCGACCATAAAAGGCAAATTATGCATAAGTGAGTTTCTTGTGTTTGGATTTGTTGAATCATAATGGTTAAGTAAAATTAGTAATGATCAAATGAATTATTCCATAGATTAGTTAGTAAAGTGATTGTTACATAATCATTTTTCTATAAAGTGCTTTCTCTTAGCCTCTAGTTATCGTTGTGTTACAAAGGAATTATTTGATTCATTTCAATTATTACAAATTCGCCATTGGTACCAAATTTAGGTACCAACAATTGTCGTTATCTTGTGAGAAACTGATTCAGTGCTCTACTTGAAAAACCCTATATTCCGACAAAATGAGTAACAACATGAACGAGAACAACTGAATTATTGATGGGGAAGATTAGGACAAGGAACAACATCAGAGGTGAATTGTTGTTCGAAAAAAAGGACATGAACATCCTCCTTGTTGATAAGACTAATCAACAATATTTGTGGAATTGCAAGGGAAAGTCCAATTGCTTGACCAAAACATCGCTCCAATTCTGAAGCTTTTGCATCAACCTAATCCAGTTGTTGACCTGCAAATTGAGCATACCTAAGATTGACCAAATGGCGAAAGACTAGGGGATAAGCTAGAACAAGATTGTTATTGAAAACCTCGTGATTTTCCACCTTTCATTTAAGATTGAGCCAAAGGAAAGGGCTTGGTTGAATAAGAAGAAGAATCACACAAGAAAGGAGGCAACCTCATGTAGAGTGACTAGGATTGGAGAAAAACAAGAATGACCAAGCCATTCTACGGTATGAGATTGACAACTCCAGGTGTTTGGTATCAATCCTACACGTACCAAAATTGATCACCATAGCAAAGCACGAAGCTTCGCTTAGAAGGAACGAATAAGACATGTGTAGTAAAAAATGATCGATGAATGGACAAGTTCAAGGATATTAACATAGGTGCAGACCTTCCAGAAATAATCAACCGCATATGAAAGAAGCTCAATAATGAAGAAGCGGGAAGAACAACCATGGGCATTAGAGCTCCAAACAAATACAACATTAGTTGGGAGACATGGGAAGACAGGGACAATCTTAACCTAGAAAAGTTCATTGGTCAGGTGGATTCACCATTCATAGATGGAATAATGGAAAATTTCACAAAATAACCCAAATCTCAAAAACTTTTCTACAAATGACCTATTCCTAAAAACTTATCTATGTCTGATGTTTTGTCCATATGAAATACAAATTTTACCCCCAATTTAAAAAACTCTTCAAATCGTTTTATGAATGATCGTTCACCCCACTTTTTCACTTACACACCTCACTGTGCAATTTTGGCTCTCGTTTCTCTTGTCATCTTTCATATTCATCCGAGCGTTTGGCTCCCATTTCGCCAATCGTTTGTACAGATTTTCCACTGTCGTCAATCTCTGAAAGGTATGCGACTCTTCTCCTTGAATGCATGTTGATATTCGTTTAGGGTTCTCGTCGGTCGGTTACGGTTTGCAAAGGTTCGCGCCTATCTTTTGTTAAACGGTCTCTCAACTTTTGTTAAATGATTGTGTATTCATTCTTAAAAGATCGTTTAGATAATCCTAGGCCAACGTTTATATTCTTACATCGAGGAGACATGATCGTCACGCAAATAGCCTTAGAAAACAATCTAGCTTATCCATTTACAAAGGTCCTCACATCTAAAGTATTCGAGGGTCACCTAGTTGGAGTAGGACTACGAGACTTATAAATTTAAGGCAAGTGGGAGAATTCATGGGTATCCGATACCCTAGTTTATTGTATTTTTTATTCTCTCATACTCAACTTTGTACGTATGTAATCCTAGTGGAGTTTTAGTCCAAGTGGGAGTTTATTAGGTTATATGTCTAAAAACTCACAGTTTGTAATTTTTAAACATTTTCTATTTGCAATAAGGTTGTTATAGATGTTTATTCAATAAAATTGTTATTGCACATGTAAATTGCACTGGTAAAACTTAGATCCAATAAACTAAATGAACCCCTGACTATAGTATGAATACTTAAACTTTATGTAGAGACATAAAAGAGGATCAAATTTGAGTATATAATCAAAATAGTCTATAAGTATAAGGATAAGATTGGGTACCTTATCCTAGGGACACTATAGATGTGGTCCGCTTTGTATTTGATACAAACGATGTGATCCCAAAATTGTTCATGTGGAGACATGCGAGTGAGGGCATCCTATGAAAAAGATGTTTGCATAAGATCGGACCACGAAATAGTCACTTTTCTTTATAACGTTGATTACTGTTAAAGCTGACTATTTCAATCGATAACCTAAGGTAATTTGATCTTAATGTTGAGCTAACTATGAACTCCTGTTTATTCGGGATTATCCTTTAGCATGGGTGAGAGTGCTCAACACTACTGCTTGATAAGCTCGAAACTTACGTCGTTAATAAGCTTCAGACTTGATCAAAAGAAAATTTATAATACCGAACTACTTCTATCACTATAAAAACGTAGCAACAGTGGTAAGTTTGAGTCAATCCGCGGAGAAACGCGATTGGTTTTGTTAAGTTAATTTTCTAACTAGAGCAATAAATGGGGGGTCTTGGTGTGGAAGAGATATATGCGTGAAATTGAAGTAAAAAGGTATATGTAATCTAAGATAGGAATCTATCTAATTTCTAAAGCAAGAAAGAGTTTACTGTGCAATTTCTATCATGGAAATCAATTAATTGAATTAAACCTATGAAGTCCTCGGCCTATTAGGGAATCTAATAGCCCAATCAGCCAAATTCAATATTAAACCAAATTAGCCCTAATTCAATTTACAACTCTTCCTTCTTAGGGACATACAAGTTAAAATTGAACTGCATTATGAAAGAGTTCAATTGTTGAAACATATTACAAGCCGGAAATCAATATCTTATAGTATGATTAATTGGGAAAGATTATACTAGGGCATACATGAGTTTGGCCAAAAAAAGTCTAGACCCTAAACATGCGACCCTAATACGTGCAACTAAATCAATCAATATCGCATAGGCTATGACGATTTTGCAAACAAGAATTTCAATAAACCAATTTGTCAGATAAATTCATAAAAATCCCATTAAAGTTCAATCAAATCATCCAAAGACTTCACAACAATAATTAAAAATCTCAAGAAATAAAACATTGGGCTCTTGCTCAAAGAAATTAGATAGAATTTACCTCATCAATTCATAGACAAATTCTAAATACACATTCGTTCCATCGATTACAACTCAAAACAAGAAGAAAAGCTAACCAAAAGATACTGAAAATCGAAGGGAAAGGAAGAAGGATGAAATTAATCTTGGCCTCCATCAATTTGGACTCTAAGATTCAGCATATTTTGACCTAGAGATGAAGGGAGGTATTTATAGAAAAAATCATAGCGTTGCAATGCTGGCGTTGTGCAACTTTAGAGCATTGCAACGCTGCACATTCTGCTTTAAAGCGTCAGGGTAGAGCGTTAGGCTAGCGTTGGAACCCTGTGAAAGTGGTAGTTTCGTAATTTTCACTATTTTGAAGCCTGGCTGCTCAAATCACCTCCAAATTGCTTCAAATTAGTCCTGTTTGACTCTGATTTCTTGGTTCTACCTCCTCGGTGTATGATACCTACAAAATAAGACAATAAACACATTAAAACCATTAGCGAGCCTAAAATTAAGCTAAGAATAATAGCTCTTTTTGAGAGCTAATACCGCTCAATAAACCTCCTATTTTTGGGGTAAGATCAGGTAGATAGCTGAGGACATATTCCTGCAAGATGAAATTCGCTCCTACCCACTTTAGAGATAGTAGACAGGTTGTTTCCCTAAGTACTGACTCCTAGTCTTGAACAAGGGGCCTCGCCGTCTCTATAACTAAGAGAGAGTCAGTTTATTGGTAGGACCATAAACTAATTGTTCATTGGTGGATCAGCGGATACTTAAAGAGCAAGATGTATTATAGGGGTAAAACGGTAATTTTGATTCAATTATAAATACGAACAGCATGTGAAGGATCGACTTACTGATCATGACTAAATTAAGTGGACAAAAATAAATCTATAGTGAGGAGAGTGCAGCTACTAGCTTTAGTGAAGTGGCCCGGTAGTTAACGAATGTTGGTTGATTCAGTTAAAAGAGTTTAGCCGTTAACCTGGGATCATTAGAGCTCATGATCTGTAGGTCCATTAGATCTCCCTACTATCTTGTAAATGGATTAAACCTTAGAGTAGTGTATTGGGAGAGTTTGAAATGTTCAAATTTGGATCAAGGATTAGAATATTATATACGATATAATTAATGTTTAATTATCGAATTAAACAAATTTGGAAAGTTAAAAATATTTAAATTTGATTTAGATAGTACATATATGAATATGGATTCATATTTGGATTAGGTGTTTTGTTAATTT
Source organism: Benincasa hispida (assembly GCF_009727055.1). Classification (NCBI taxonomy): domain Eukaryota; kingdom Viridiplantae; phylum Streptophyta; class Magnoliopsida; order Cucurbitales; family Cucurbitaceae; genus Benincasa; species Benincasa hispida. The sequence continues at coordinate 28,042,560 of NC_052354.1, forward strand.
AGTATTTGATATAAATTAATTTTAATTAATTAAATTGTTTATTTATTTATTTAATAAAAATTAATTTTATGGAAATAATTTGAGATTTATTAAAAGTGACGATGAGAAAATTTTAAATTTTTTAAAAATAAAAGGACAATTGAAAATTTAAGNTTTATTTATTTATTTAATAAAAATTAATTTTATGGAAATTTGAATTTGTGAAATTAAAATATAAAATTAATTTTATTAATTTGATTTTGTTTGATTAAATTTTTAAATAAATAATCGGAAAGTGGGATTACCCACATTTCCAATTTGATCCACCTAATCAAAGTTATTAGTGCAAAATTATGTGCCAATTTGTGGTGTTTTTAATTTGCATGATATTTTTCTATAAAATTGTAAGTTTTAATTAGATTAAACTCTCATGCAAATTCACAAATTGAAGTGTTTTTTTTGAAATTTCTGCACATCTCACTCTCTAACTCCAAAATCATCCAAAATCCCTACTCAATTTGGATTCCACCATCCAATCTAAAGCCAAGAGGATAGTAAAGAAGTCCTTGTGGTACTCTATAATTAGTTTGTGAGTTGATAATATCAGTAGATTGGAGCAATTTGGGATTTCTTCAAAGGTTGTCATAGCCTAAATACTTATCACTATCTTGATTGGTAGGATGGTGAACTTGTTGGCACACATATCCAATCGGCTATAAAACTTGTCTCTCATAAACATGAAGAGGATATTTATTGGCTGCATCAATAATAAGATGTTAGTGACCATAGCTTTTGATGATTTTGTGAATCATAATGTAAAAGAGAATACATTCTGAACATACATGGCATTCAACCCATGAGCTCAATTCAGTTATTTCCTGGAAAAAAGTCTTCGATAATGGCTTAAAAGAATTTTCCCGAAATTGGCCATATGTATTCTTATTTGTGATCCAACTCATCATTTCTGTGAATATAGTGGTTGAACGTCGTGTGCTAAATTGTAACTGACCTCGACTCTGAAGACTGTCATACAAACTCCGGAGAGAGGGTACTTAAAAATGTTTTCCTAAATGATGATCGTCACTTAAGCTCATTGGTGAGTGGAACGTCTGAATGGGTATTGACGGCACCTCAGTTTGCTCCCGTTTCACTTTTTTCTTGGTTGGTGTCATCGTGGGTATAAAGTTGTTCACACCCTTCTGCTCTGGTTCTTTGAGATTTGTCTATTACCTACAAACATAAATAACCATGAGCTCGTTGATGCACAACTATAAGCACGAAAAAAAAATAGATGAATAATATACATAATCATACCAGTGCATCTCCATGTGTGGGGATAGAGCATGCGAGAGGCAAAGGCTATCTACGATAGTCCAATGATCATATCCAGGATTGGACTGAAACCTGCTGACAATTCCTATCGCATAACATATGTTAGGTCGTGTACACAACATGAAATACATCAGAATACCTACTGTTTATGCATATGGAATATGTTTCATATCCTCAATTTCTTGAGGACTCTTAGGACACTGTTCCTTAGACATGTGAATTTCATGCCTAAAAGGCAGTAAACCCCTCTTGGAATTTTGTATTTTATATCTAGACAACATCTTGTCTATATAAGATTCTTGAGATAACGCTAGCGTTCTGTTCTTGTGACTTCAAATGGTTTAGATTCCAAGAATATACTGAGCTTCTCCCAAATCTTTCATTTGGAATTGACTTGCTAGCTATTTCTTAACGTAAGCTGGGAATCCTACATCTTTCCCAATGAGTAGGATATCATCAACATACAATACTAAGAATGCTATAATTTTGTTCACAGTCTTCTTGTAAAAACAAGGTTCGTCAACGTTTTGTTCAAAGCCACAGGATTTTATCGCAATGTCAAATCTTATATTCTAGGATCTAGATGCTTATTTCAACCCATAAATGGATCGTTTTAGCTTGCAAACCTTTTGCTCTTGACCCTGTTCAATGAACCCTTCTAGTGAGTCATATATATACTCTTCTCAAGATGACCGTTTAGAAAGATTGTCTTGATATCATTTGCCAGATTTCATTATCATAAAATGTCTTGATATCATTTGCCAGATTTCATTATCATAAAAAGCACCTTGGACAAGAGTATCCTTATGGACTTTAGCATGGCAACAAGAGAAAGTTTTCTTCATAGTCCACCCCCCTCTTTGGATAAACCCTTTTGCCATAAGTCGTTCCCCAAAAGTTTGTACCTTACTGGCTTAGTCTATATGTTTAAAGGTCAGTGGATCCTCTAAGCCATCATCAAATATAACTACATGAATTTTTGTTAAATCCATGTAACGGTCAGGCTGCTGAATAACCCTCCCACTACGTTGAAGCTCTCTCAACTCTTGAGAAGGATGTGACTGACCAGATGTTCTAGTTCCATCAACAACTCTTGTTGAATGACCGACCTAATCAACAACTCTTTTTGGTCTATCTGTAACTTCTTTGGAAATTTCATTCAATACTAGCTTACTTCAAGGTTGATGATTTCTAAAGTGGTTTTCCTCTAAGAATGTAATATTTTTCGATATAAACACTATATCATTTTGAGGATCATAAAATAGACCACCTTTCGTTTCCTTTGGATAACTTACGAATAGGCATAGTTTTGAACGACGTTCCAATTTCTTCGGGTTCTGTACCAACACATGTGACAGACATCCCTAAATTCTAAAGTGACGTAAACTACCTTTACGTCCTCCCCATAATTCATAAGGTGTTTCTAAAACACTTTTGGAAAGAACCATGTTCAAAATGTATACTGCAGTCTGTACTGCATAATTCTAAAATAAAATAGGCAACTAAGCATAGCTCATCATTGACCGAACCATGTCTAAAGGGTTTTGTTTCTCCTTTTCGCCACACCATTTTATTGAGGTGTACTAGGTGATGTGATTTGATACTGGATTCCTTGTTCTGTCAAATAGTCCTGGAATCTCAAGTCCATATACTCTCTACCTTAATCTGATCAAAGTGTTTAATTGTTTTACCTAACATGTGTCTCAATCTCTGCCTTATACTCCTTGAACTTTTCAAGGGTTTCAGACTTATGATGCATTAGGTAAATATAGACATACCTTGAATAATCATCAATAAAACTAATGAAATATTCATACCCTCCTCATGCTTTGACATTCATCGAACTATAGAGGTCTGAATGCACGTGCTCTAAGGGTTTTTTGGCTCTAAGACCTTTTCCTATAAAAGATCTTTTGGTCATTTTACCCTTAAGACAGGACTCACATAGAGGTACAGAGTTGTTTTCTAACTAATTTAGGAGTCCAATCTTGACCAATCTCCCAATCCTATTGATATTAATGTGTCCAAGTCTTAAGCGCCAAAGATAGGCATTTGGAGAAACTTTTTGCCTTTTACTTTTAGTTTAAGTTGTTTTAAACATCTCTATATTTAAAATATCTTTTGCTTCAATTGGTTTTTAACACATATAAGTTTTTTTCAAGTTTTTCAAAACATATTTGGACACCTCTTGAACTAATGAATACTTCATTGATTTCAAAAGAAACTTTGTACAAATGTTCTAATAGACAGGAGATAGATATTAAGTTCCTTCTCATATTAGGTACATAATATACATTTTCAAGTAAAATGTGTCTATCTCCAAAAAAAAAACTTTAGATCATCTACTACATTGGCTGAGACAACATCTTATGTTCCTACTTTGAAAGTCACCTCACCCTCTGCAAGCTATCTCCATGAACATTTCCTGAATAAAAGTGCAAATATGGTTAGCAGCGCCTGAATCTAATATCCAGGTCAAATGAGAATTCTCCATTAAACATGTTTCAATAACTAGTAAATCATATTTACCTTGTTTTGCCTTTTCAACTTTCTTCTCAGCAAGGTATTTTAGGCAATTTCTCTTCCAATACCCATCTTCGTTGCAGTGGTGACATTTACCTTTTGCAATTTTCCCCTTGCTTTTCTTTGCAAGAGCCTTCTTTTTCCCTTTTCCCTTCTTCTTCATCTAGATACTCTTATCTTTAGAAGTTGAAGGTCCAGACTTAGTTCCTGAGGAGGATTCTTTTTGGAACGTTTTAGGGCTAATAATGTTAGTTTCTAAATGCGTCAATCGTGAACTACACTATGATATATATGTGATGTTATGTTATGTGCTCAGTTGTAGTCAATCACGTGCTAGTCAAGAGTTTTCTTATTCTCTTGCCAAGTATAACAAGATAAAGGGTTTCTCGAGTTGACCTAAAGTCGAACATGGGGATTTGTACTAAGAATGCTAGATAGATTTGCGAATGCGGCATAACTAATGTTAATAGAGTGAAATTGAAACCATTCGATTAACTAAGCTATGCAATGTAAATATCTAAACTAGTAGAGATTCCTTTGAAATTGATTCTAAGAAAACTTAAGTAACATAGCAACTTTAATGCGTGAGAAATATATGGAGAAATCAGGGTTTGGAGAGATCAATGTCGCATCCCTAAGCTTCAACTTAAAAGTTAATCATGGCTCGCAATTTCTATTCATTGCACACCTCTTGGTGGCCAGCCACACTGATCATATTTCTATGATGCATGAATGTTGTTGGCTTGAGCGCAAGGTTATTTCTGTCTCTTGAAACACTTCTTACTTTGCTTAACGAGTTCCACAACTACTTACCCTCTCGGGCAGTTAGTTATAGCTACCTGACTCAACGAGTGATCATAGGCAAGTATTTAAATAATATACATTAAATAAACAGGGTAACTTTTACAGAATAATCTTAGTTCATGGCATTAACCTTCCCTCTCACCCCATAAAAATTAGTTACTTGTGTTAGAAAAGAAAATGAAGGTAGAGATGGAGAAGATGATGAAGATAACCATTATAATAATAAGATGAAAATAGAATAGTTGTTTACAAAATGAATAATCTCTAAAACATAATGTGATACAACAACAAAAAGTAGCAAAGAAGTGAAAGGAATGTAGTTGTCAGCAATTGCTTGCTTCCAACAGATGGATGCCAAGGCTTCTAAGGACAGAGTGGTTGTGTGAATGGAGAAGGCCCTCTCAGACTCTTGCTCCGGCGAAGCTCCGATGATGAATCAGGATGAACTTTGGAAGATGGAAGTTCTCTAATTCTGTTGGAAGCTTAATGTATGCAATGTTGTGTACCATACCTAACATTTGCAATGTCGTAGGGATTATCAGTCGTTATCAGTCCAATCCAGGATTAGATCATTGGACAGCAGTCAAAACGATCCTCAAGTATCTTCGGAGAATGAAGGACTACATGCTCGTGTATGGAGATAAGGATTTGACCCTTACAGGATACACAAACTCTGACTTTCAGACTGATAGAGATTCTCGTAAATCGACAACAGGGTCAGTGTTCACTCTGAATGGAGGGGCTGTAGTGTGGTGAAACATCAAGCAAGGATGCATCACAAACTCCACTACGAAAGCCGAATACATAGTTTCTTATGAAGCAGCTAAGAAGGCTATTTGATTAAGAAAATATGTTACAGATTTGGAAGTTGTTCCAAATATGTCTTTGCCAATCACACTGTATTGTGATCACAGCAGGACTGTGGAAAATTCAAAGGAACCTCGGAGTTATCGTCGAGGCAAGCATATCGAATGGAAATACCACTTGATTAGGGAGATTGTGCATCGTGGTGATATTATAGTCACAAAAATCGCATCGGAGCACAACATTGCTGAGCCGTTTACAAAGGCCCTCACGGGTAAAGTATTCGAGGGTCATCTAGAGAGTCTGAGTCTATGAGACATGTGACATCTTGTCTAGGGCAAGTGGGAGATGATACTGGAGTATAGAGTATGCCCTAGTTTATTGTATATAGTACTTGTATTTTTCATGTATTATAGATTAGTCTCCTGAGGCATTAGAACAAGTGGGAGATTGTTGGGATTGGTGTCCTAATTCTCCCGAAGTCTCGTAATCTATAAAAATTGTACATATTGTTATGAATAAAACAAGAATTATTTTATTTTGCATTTACTCATATCCAATACACAAAGCTCCATGGTTATTGTAGGTAAAATTAGGCATGTACATGAGATATACAAGTAGATCATGCCTTAAGTGATAACCTAAAAAGGTCTGTGATATAAGGATATAGAAGGGATACCTTATCCTGGTGACATTATAGATATGACTCGCTTTGTAAAAGTTTACAAGTGTTGTGAACTATTACAGATAGTTGATTCTAACCATTCATGTGGAGACATGTGAGCGGAGGTGTCCTATATAAAGAGTATGTATAAGACCGAACCATGAGATGACTAGTTTCTTTATATAATGCCTTTGATACTTGAGACTTACATCTCACCTAAACGACCATAGGTGGCATGACCTTAATCCTGAGTGTTTTGGGAACTCCAACTTTTGAGGGCGGTCTTTTGATTAGTATGGGTGAGAGTGGTGATGTGTTATTTTATGAGGTGAAATAATGAAAGGAATTTCCGGTGATGGAAAATGCGTGCAACAAGTTTTTTCAGCAGAACCCAAGTATAAATCCTACTGAGTTTCCTGGTAAGCCCAAGGTCGAACTCAGGAACTAAGGAAAACAATATGCGATGGTAATTTTGAGATCACTTTGCGATAATAATAAATCAAAGAGTTGATTGGTTTGTTGTTTATAGTATAAAATGTATGTGGCAGAGTTAAGAAAAGAGTTAATAATACGGAAAATGCAATGAGTATGCAGGGGAACAGGTTGAGAAGGGGTTCAACTAACACTTCCTAGGATTGCGTTCATGTTATGCGATCATGCTACACACATACAATAGCAAATCATCTCTCAAAGCAAATGCTATGGCTTCTAGTTTTAGAATGCATGTGATATATGCAATGATGTCTATAGGACCTACACATAAGCCTCTATTCTTGTTTATGCAATGAAGAATGGCACACACACATACAAGGTGATCGTATATTACCATAACCTATCTCTAGGGTGCGTGCGATGCATGTAGGCAAACAGAGCTTATCTTTAAGTCCATATCTCTTGCTTATGCAGATCTAATCTTACTCTCTCGAGTCTAGATTCTAACCTAGCTCTCTAAAGTCTTAGGTTCTTTCTTTAGACTCTCTCTCGAGTAGCTCTAAAGGGGTGTTGGGCACAACATAAGACAAGATGATCGCGTGCAATGAAGATCCTTGGTCATGTTAGCTAAGTTCTTGTCAACCCATTCGATAAATTTAGCTACTCATGCGTGCTTTTAAAAGAGTGAATAGATGTAGATAAGCAAGTTCCATTTTATAGATATATAATTGAAATACAGAATAACAATGCGGAATAAGAATAAAGAGCCTGGTAGCAATCTCTTGCTTCCCAAGGCTTTTATACTGTTCTTCTCTACTCTGCTAAAAAGATAATCATCCTCTCGCAAGAGTCGACCCTCTCTCTGTTTTTCCACGCCTCCTGGGTTCTCTCTCGAACTGACCAGGGCGATTTTCCGGCATCTCTTCTCTTCTCTCACTCTACCTTCTAAGTATAAGAAAACTATGAACAAGGCTACTTCTATCTATGGAAAAAATTATCGAACTGAACGAAGTCCTTCATTGAAGGTGGCCTTTGGTATTTATAGAGCTTCGGGGTGAAAGGCTTCTTTTCTCTTATGATTGCACTGATGGGATGACATTAATTCTCCGTTTGATGCGCCGAATATTTGTCGCCGAATATTTTTCACCGAAAAGTTGAGTGTACTTGCTACAGTAGATCGTTAACGACTTGTCAACTTAATTCGGACTCGACAGTCATAAGCTTTCTGTCCCATCGTGATTTATTACGCTTTTCACCCAGATGCACCCACCAAGATGTGCCGGCTCTATGTGGCAACCTTCTTGAGCACATATTTGTGAGCGCAAATGATCGCATAGCCTTGCGTCAATGCAATCTCTTCATGTACTCGACCGTTGATTTCTTTGGATCGCATATTCTGCCTTGCGTCAACGCATATTCTGCACAAAAATACATAAGTTAACTGTTTTAATGCGATGGACACATGTGATCGCAATATTGTGAACTTAATGTTTTTAGACGCAATATTGTATATTTTTATCATTGCAATCCTACATTGTTTTATAACTTAGCACTATAATAACGTGCATTTCTGCCCGTTATCACACCCCCAAATTTAAACAATGCTTGTTCTCAAGCATAAGCTAAAGATTTCCTTTAGAAAGTCGACCGTTTCTCTTTCCTTGATTTCTCAAGGATGCCTTATTCAAATCCTATGTACCAGAGTCTCCTTAATTTTTTATCTGGGTCTCTTCTTAAAATATTTCTAAAATTTAGGGACCGCAAGCTTAACCTTCAAAAAGACTTTACTAGATTCTAGGGCATCGCATGATTTATTTCAAAAAAAACTTTCACTGGGGTGTTTTCAAAGGATGTTTTTTATCCTTGCGTATTTTAGACATATATTTATTTTTTTTATTATTTTTATTATATTTTTTATTTTTTTCTATGACATGCTGATCCAAGTGCCTAACCTTCGTTTTGGTTTTCCCCCACGTATGTCATGCGGACATCCAACTACAAGTAAGGCACTCTTTCTCAGTCTAAACTCATGCCTATTTGGCAGCTGAGTTGCGATCATTTATTTATGCATTGATCACGATTCCTACCTTCGTTTTGGCTTGACTCCATGGGGTGTCATGTGGACATCTAACTATGAGTAGGATCTGATCGCAACGTTAAAATTATATTATTATTATTATTATTTTTTATAAGGCTAAAAATAGTAAGGTCGAAAAATGAATACCGCACCCCCAAATTTAAAATGCTGCAATGTCCTCATTGCTAAAACATTGAAAGAAGTCATGCGATGCTCTTAAGAAGTTTCGTAAAGGGTCAGTTTGAAAGAAAGCTAGCAGACCACTAACTTCTAGAAATATTTCATGAGGTGACTGTCCTAAAATTAAGTTGACTTTAGTGTATACAAAAAAATAGAAGCATGTGTTTCATCATTGAAATCATAATTGGCAAAGAAAAATAATGCGGTGACTTACTAAATTAATCGATGTTAAATGATTATGCCAACCAAAGAGGATGCGGTGATAAAATTTTCAAAATTAAAATGCGATGCGATAGTGCAAAATTTGGAATAAAGTCAAGGAAAGATACAACCCCCAAATTTGCGCTGTCGCCCGCATTATTTATGGACGCATCCTGCTTTGCGGCGATCTGCTTTCTTTTGATTGCGGTGATGAAATACAGTAGTTGCGTCTTTGTGTAGCGCCTCCACAATCGTTCACCTCGATCATTTGCGAAGAAAACATTGAGAGGGTCAAATAATCATAAAAAAACAGAGTTAACAAAATCGTTTACCACGATCGTTCAACATGATCGCATTATTTTTTTTTATTTTTTATTTTTTGTATAAATATGCAATAACAGATAACAGCAAGGTAATGAAAGTTCATGAAGCATTGATATATATATATAATATTTAAAAGTATTGCGTCCCTGATGAGGTTGAGTCGCATAGTAACTCAGGGACTGCTTATTTCAAGTTGGGCTTATTACGTCCATGGCGGATTTTTCTTCTTTTCTCGATTTTCTGGGATCTTAACTACCTTAATTTGGAGCTTTTCCCTATTGATGTTTATTACGATTTCCCCCTTGTGCACATCAATTTGAGTGCGACCGGTTGAGAGGAATGGTCGTCCCAATATGATGGGCACATCTTTGTCCGCTTTATAGTCCAAAATGATGAAGTCTGCCGGCAAGATAAATTTGTCAATTGAGATTGCAGCATCTTTCAACTCTCCTTCGGGATGTATTCAGGATCTGTCTGCAAGTAGGAGAGTCTCCATCATGGGCGTGAATTTGCCCATATTCAATCGTTTGAAGATTGATAGTGACATTACGTTTATACTCGCCCCAAGATCGCATAGTGCTTGACTAGTGTAGACCCCTCCAATTGAACATGGTATCGTGAAGATTCCTGGGTCGCACATTTTTTGTGGGATCGTTGTATTTTGCATTACTGCCTCCATAGCGATCTTATCTTCATCATTCTATTTCTTTTTCAATCTTTGCGGGAATGGTGGTAGCTGGACTTCTTCTATCTCATGTTCTAGAGGCTTAAGGGTGGATGCAACTTCTGGGTTCATCTTCTCGGGCTCTTCTGAATTATAAGCCAATGGGTCCTCGGTTGTTACCGCATTCAAGTTGGTCATGATGGGTTCCTCCCCTACTTCTGCTAGTCATTTTTTCGCTTAGCAAGGAGACTGTTAAGCATTGTTCCTTTCCTGTACCCCCAGAGTTGCGAGGGAGCTCAGTTGAGATCGACAACGCTCTTTGTAGTCTATTTTTTAGTTTTCTTGCAATCTGTCCTAGCTGAATTTCGAGATTTCGGATGGACGATGCTTGATTTTGAAGCACTGATTCATTCTTCTCAATATACTTCTTCAACAAGCTCTCTAAGGATGAAGATTGTGGTGCCTGCGAACTGCTGGCTTGGTTATGCGTCTGGTCGTTGGTTCGCGGGAAAAATCCGGGTGGCCCTTCTTTTTGCACCACTGGTTGAAAGCTTTGTTATTGATTTTTCCACGCGAAATTGGGGTGGTTTCTCCACCCGGGGTTGTACGTATCGGAATAGGGGTTGTTCTTTATGAAGCATACTGATTGCAGATTTCCTGGGTATTCTTCCATCAGATGTGCTTCTCCACAGATGACACAACTTATGGTCGTTTGGGCAATTGTGTTGACCTGCCCTTTTTGCGCTCCCGTCCTATTAATTGCGATGCCTTATATCAAACTCATCATCACAGTCATTTGATTTTGAAAGGATGCAATAGCCCCGTTGTCCGCGTCACTATTTTTAATTTTTAATCTCTGATCGCTTTCTCACCAGTCCTCGTGATTTTTGGAAATGCGATCAAGTATATTTTTCGCCTCATCGTAAGTTTTATCAAGCATACCACTAGCTGCTGCCGCATTGGTAGAGGTCTGCGATGCAGGGTTCAGCCCTTGGTAAAAAAATCTTCATCTGTAAGTAGTCTAGTAAGTTGTTATGCGGGCAGTCTTTTACCAGCCTCTTAAACCTCGCCCAAGCGTCGTTGAGCGATTCGTCAATTTCCTGTTCAAAATTCGTAATTAACTTCCTCCTTCTTCCGTTCTCCGTTTGAAGGAAGTATTTCTTCATGAACCTTTCCATGACTTGTTCCCATGAAGTTATCTCTCCCGGTTCGAGAGAATAAGCCCATTTTCTTACTTGATCGCATAAGAAAAATGGAACAACGTTAGTCGAACCTCCTCAGTAGAGATATTTGGGAACACAAAAGTGTTGCAGATCTCTATGAAGCTCCAGAGGTGGGCGTGCAGATCCTCGCCACGCCTACCACCGAAGTGACTGGCAATTTGGATCATCTGCAACATAACCAGTTTCATTTCAAACCTCGATCCGTCTAGCGCTGGCCTCATGATTCCTAGGGAGAAATCATATAGGTTAGGTGATGCATAGTCCCAAATGGGTCTATTGCGGTCATTCGCCAAGAGGATGGGGTTGGCCATTATATTATTTGCATTTGCGGACCTTTCTTCCAGTTGTTCCGCCATTCTTGTTCTGTCTTGTTGTTGTTGTTGGGAGCTGTCTCTCAATCTTTGTCAGAACGTTCTTTCAATCTATGGGTCGTAATTTGCCAGAGATTGAAAGCTGCAAAGAAAATCAGAAAATTACCGTTAGCACAATGTCTTGCCGAAGTCCCTGGAAACAGCGCCAAAAACTTGATAGGTTATTTTATGTGGTGAAATAACGAAAGGAATTTGCGGTGATGGAAAATGCATTGTGCAACAAGTTTTCTCAGCAGGACCCAAGTATAAATCCTACTGAGTTTCCTGGTAAGCCCAGGGTCGAACTCAGGAATTAAGGAAAACAATATGCTATGGTAATTTTGAGATCACTTTGCAATAACAATAAATCAAAGAGTTGATTGGTTTGTTCTTTATAGTATAAAATGTATGCGGCGGAGTTAAGAAAAGAGTTAATAATACGGAAGATGCAATGAGTATGCAGGGAAACGGGTTGAGAAGGGGTTCAACTAACACTTCCTAGGATTGCGTTCATGTTATGCGATCATGCTACACATATACAATAGCAAATCATCTCTTAAAGCAAATGCTATGGCTTCTAGTTTTAGAACGCATGCGATATATGCGATGATGTCTATAGAACCTACACATAAGCCTCTATTCTTGTTTATGCAATGAAGAATGGCACACACACATACAAGGTGATCGTATATTACCATAACCTATCTCTAGGGCTGTCTCTTATACACATCTAGATGTGTATAAGAGACAGCCTCTATTCTTGTTTATGCAATGAAGAATGGCACACACACATACAAGGTGATCGTATATTACCATAACCTATCTCTAGGGTGCATGCAATGCATGTAGGCAAACAGAGCTTATCTTTAAGTCCATATCTCTTGCTTATGCAGATCTAATCTTACTCTCTCGAGTCTAGATTCTAACCTAGCTCTCTAAAGTCTTAGGTTCTTTCTTTAGACTCTCTCTCGAGTAGCTCTAAAAGGGTGTTGGGCACAACATAAGACAAGATGATCGCATGTAATAAAGATCCTAGGTCATGTTAGCTAAGTTCTTCTCAACCCATTCGATAGATTTAGCTACTCATGCGTGCTTTTAAGAGAGTGAACAGATGTAGATAAGCAAGTTCCATTTTATAGATATATAATTGAAATACAAAATAACAATGCGGAATAAGAATAAAGAGCCTGGTAGCAATCTCTTGCTTCCTAAGGCTTTTATACTGTTCTTTTATACTCTGTTCAAAAGATAATCTTCCTCTCGCAAGAGTCGGCCCTCTCTCTATTTTTCCACGCCTCCTGGGTTCTCTTTCGAGCTAACCAAGGCGATCTTTCGATGTCTCTTCCCTTCTCTCACTCCGCCTTCTAAGTATAAGAAAACTATGAACAAGACTACTTCTATCTATGGAGAAAATTATCGAACTAAACGAAATCATTCACTGAAAGTGGCCTTTGATATTTATAGAGCTTTGGGGTGAAAGGCTTCTTCTCTCTTATGATTGCATTGATGGGATGGCATTAATTCTCTGTCTGATGAGCCGAATATTTATCACCGAAAAGTTGAGTGTACTTGCTACAGTAGATCGTTAACAGTTTGTCAACTTAATTCAGAATCGACAGTCTTCAGCTTTCTGCCCCCATCGTGATTTATTACGCTTTTCACCCAGATGTGCCGGCTCTATGCGATAACCTTCTTGAGCAGATATTCACGAGTGCAAATGATCACATAGCCTTGCATCAACGAAATCTTTTCATGTGCTCAGCCGTTGATTTCTTTGGATCCCATATTTTACCTTGTGTCAACGCATATTCTGCACAAAAATACATAAGTTAATTGTTTTAATGCGATGGATGCATGCGATCGCAATATTGTCAACTTAATGCTTTTGAACGCAATATTGTATATTTTTATCATCGCAATCCTGCATTGTTTTATAACTTAGCACTGTAATAACGTGCATTTCTGCCCGTTATCAAGTGGCTAGATTTCCAACTTAACATGCCTACCTTTTTGGGGATTTGTCTGATTTGGGAGTTAGGAATTCAGTTACACAAGATGGAATTCACTCATTCCCCACAGCAGGGGTAAGTATATAGATTGCTCCCTTAAGGGCTGATTCTGGGTCTTGAACATAGTGGCCACAGCCACTTTTTAGAAGAGATGACTCAGTCATAGTAGAAGTATGACTTATGTTCATTAGAGGGATCAGTGTTACTTAAGGAGCTAGATGCAACTATAGGGGCAAAATCGTAAATCGACTGAGCTGTGCTTACGAGCGATCTGTGAAGGGTTATCGCACTGTTGATTGGTTGATATGGACACAAAATATATTTGTAGTGAGAAGAGTGCAGCTACCGGTCTTTAGTGGAGTGCTCGGTAGTTAAAGGATGGTGGATCCCGTGACTAAAGAGTTTAGTCAGTTATTCACGTACCGTTGGAGCTTCAAGCTACAGGTTCATAAGGTCGCCTTGGTAGCTCAATGTATTCAAGTTGAGAATCAATTCTTGGGGTTGATTTGAAATGTTCAAACTGACAAGAGGAAATTCAATTATATATGATATAGTTGGTGTGATGTATGAGATACATCAAGTGGAGGATTAATGTAAATATGATTTACATTAAGTACCATAAAATAGAAAAGGAACTATGGTTTATATGTTTCATGAGATGAAATATTAAAACTATAGGTTATAAATATAATATGGTAAGTTGGTTATCATATTTATTTATAATAATATTAATTATTTGATAATTATCTCTTTTTCTCTAATAAACAATTGAGTGGGAGGTTATTGGTGGTTTTATGGTAACCGTGGGATAAAAGGTAAAATGTTATCTTAAAATTGGAAGTTACATGATTCGGAAAGTACTCACGGCAAGGCTATCAAGTGAAAGAGTTTTACTAAACGATAGCTAGTAGAGAGACTAAACGATCGTGGACATTAATTATATGATAGTTCACTCAGCTGGTTATAGCTAAACGATCATTTAGATTTGTCTACGCAATCGTGTAGTATTTACTCTATCACGTAGCGTTGGTTGCCCGATCGTGTGGATGTTGGAGATAAACGATCGAGTAGGAGCATTTGATGCTCATCGTTTAATAAAAGGTGCGCGCACTAAATGATCGTGTAGTTAGCATGCTTCATCGCATAGTCACTGACTACAGGATCACGCAGTATATGATATTTTGGCACTCACTCAACGATCATTTAGACGATTGTGCTTCACCGCATCATTGTCGTTTAGATGATCGTATAAGGCTTGTGTCGCTTGTTGCATGTTGCACGATCGCGTACCTCATGTTTCATCGCATAGTCAAGGTACACGATTGTTTAGCTTTGGAAGCATTGGTAAATGATTGAGTATAGGGTTTACTCTTTCGTCTAGGCGATCACAAGGAGTTTGGTACACGATCAAAGGAGATGCGTTCCTTCACCCAGACAGTTCAAGACCCGGTTTGCCTATTTGAATCGGAGACTTTTTGCTATTTGTAATAGTTAGTTTTCGTTTTGAGGATTTTGAGGCTACTTATCCCAGTTCATCAATTTTTGTTTAATATACATGTGATGTATGTTGTTTATATGCCATACTGTACGACATATAGTTTTTGAAACCCACCTTAGGTTGTGCAATTATTCATGCATCATGTATAATAAGTGTTCAATTAGTATCAGAGCCAGGTTATTCTGATATTCCAAATTCTAACTTTTGTTTTAAACTTTCTTTTACAGTTTGGTGGATTTTCTGCATTGCGTTTAAGTGTTACATGCATTTGTGGATGGTTGTTGATGAATGTTTACGGGTTAATTGCTCTGTTTAAGCTTTCTTTTCAATTACAATGTGTTAATTTGTAAGGGCCCCTATGTTTTTTGGGCATAATTAACAAGAAATCGAGTCTTTAATTCAAAGTGCTTGAGTTTTATGAGTCATTCGTGATGAAGTTTTGAAGCATGAAGATGCGGTTCTCATCAAAGAAGAAGACCAAGGGTTGGTCGTATCGTGTAGCCTCAGGTAAACGATCGTTGGGATTTAGCTAATGATCGTGTAAAATTTTCTACGCGATCATGTAGTATTTACTAAATAATCGTTTAGCTAATGCTTAACGATGGGGTAAAGCATTTACTCTATCGCTTAGCGTTGGTTGCCCGATCGCGTGGATGTTGGATGTAAATGATCGAGTGGGAGCATTTGATGTTCATCGTTTAATAAAAGGCGTGCACACTAAACGATCGTGTAGTTAGCATGCTTCATCGCATAGTCACTGACTAACGATCATGTAGTATATGATACTTTGGCTCTTGCTCAGCGATCGTTTAAACGATTGTGCTTCACCACATCATTGTCATTTAAATGATCGTATAAGGCTTACGTTGCTTGTTGCGTGCTGCAAGATTGCGTACCTCATGTTTCATCGCATAGTCAAGGTACACGATCGTTGCTAAATGATCATTTAGCTCTAGAAGCGTTGGTAAATGATTGAGTAAAGGGTTTACTCTTTCGTGTAGGCGATCACAAGGAGTTTGGTACACGATCAAAGGAGATGCATTCTTTTGTCCGGACAGTTTAAGACCCAGTTCGCCTGTTTGAACTAGAGACTCTTTGCTATTTATAATAGTTAGCTTTGGTTTTGAGGATTTTGAAGCTACTTATCCCAGTTCATAAACTTTTGTTTAATATACATGTGATGTATGTTGTTTATATGCCATAGTGTATGACATATAGTTTTTGAAACCCACCTTAGGTTGTGCAATTATTCATGCATCATGTATTATAAGTGATATAATATGGCATGATGAAATTACAAGAGAGCATGCACATGCATCATGAAATATAAGAGTTATATTTATGCATGCAGTAAGCATATTCATGCATCATCTTTATATTATAAGTGTTATAGTATTAGGGTGAATGGAAGCATGTTTGTTTGGTTCATTGCTTGGTAAGTGTTATATAAAAGTAGCAATAGATGAACAATGCATGGAGCAAGACACTTAGGCTAATTTGTAAAAGTTATGAATGCTTTGTATGTGTTTGCTTCGCGTTGTGGATGGTTTTGTTTATTTATGTTATAATTGTTATAATGGAAATTAGAACTAACATCAATAAGAAAGAGTTGGATGCAGACTTAGGGTGAAAACTTGTGTTTTAAAAGGGTTTTAAAATTAGATTGAGATAGACCTAAGTTCAAGGTTCTAATGGGATTAGCAACCTAAGTTTAATCATTTTAAATCAGTTTAATAGGATTAAATTGATTGGCATAAAAGATTAAAATTGTATTAAATCTATTTATAAGGGACCTTTTGTCTAAGGTGGGTTCTGTCTAGGGTAGGGTACTTAAGCTGACGGAAACGGAACACCCCTACCTGGGAACCTACCTGGAAAGGTGAATTAGATAGATTTTCTACAAGCATGCAACAGTTGATCAAAAACTCTGTTAAAGAGTCTAATGGATGATGATAAAAATTTGTTCAACTTTTCAAGGTAAATGTTACACTTGGGCAAACCTAAAAAGTCAGTTAAAATCCTTAGCCGTGTTTTTTCTAAGTAAACTAAACCTTAGGTTATAAAATACTCAGTGGGAGGAAGAGATATATATGATATGTCAATGATTCCACTCACGTTTCTCCCTGAATGTTCACGCCATGAGATTCATGCTTGACCTCATGGTGCCCTGGGAACATCCCCCTTCGAATGGTGTTTGCATGAGTCAATATCAAGGTCGACGGAAAGAGTATTTATAGTAAGTGGGTGAATAGTATGTGTCAATACATTTTGCGGTCTCCTTCATTTCTTCGCATTAAACTCTTTAAAGCACTGTCCTCAAATTTGCATGCATGCATCAAATCTATCTAATTCACCTTTCCAAGTAGGTTCCCAGGTAGGGTTGTTCCGTTTCCGTCAGCTTAAGTACCCCAGCCTAGACAGAACCCACCTTAGATAAAAGGTCCCTTATAGATAGATTTGCTACACTTTTAATCTTTTATTAGTCAATTTAATCCTATTAAATTGATTAAAAGATTAAACCTTAGGTTGCTAATCTCATTAGAACTGTGATCTTAGGTCTATCTCCACCAAGTTTTAAAACTCTTTTAAAACCATGATTCAAGCCTAAGTTTGCATGCATGTCTTTCTTATTGATTTTAGTTCTAATTTCTCTTATAACTCTTATAAAAGAAACAACCAAAATCCATACACATTGCCATGCACAACTAAGTATTTGTGACTCTTATAAATTTAACCTATGTGTCATGCTTTATGGAATGTTTATTCATTACTATATATAACTCTTATATACTTGATGATGAACTAAGCAAACATGCTTCCATACACCCTTATACTATAATACTTATAATATAAAGATGATGCATATCTATGATTAATGCATGCATAAATATCACTCTTATATTATATAATGCATGAGCATACTCTTATGTAATTTAAATCATGCAAACTACTATATCATAACACTTACAATATAGAGATGATGCATGACCAATGCATAACCTAAGGTGGGATTTCAACTATATGGCATACCATATGACATATAATCAAACATAGTCTTATGTACATTCACCAAAGACTAATGGATCGGGATGATTTAGCCTCAAAACTGGAAATAAAAATTCTATCTATTACATTACACCATCAAACAAACCGGTTCACAGGCGAACTAGGTCTTGAACCACCTGGGTGAAGCCTCCCTGATCGTTTAGTAAACTGGTCAAGTATCCACGATCGTTTAGCTACGATCGAGTACCATTTACAATACGATGAAGCATGAGGCACTCAATCGTTTAGTGCACTAACTTTAAAAGCGCAATTCTAAACGATCGTTTAGACGACAACGTTGATGTGAAGCACAATCGTCTAAACGATCATAGAGCAAGTGCTTAAGTAATATTTACTCTGCGATCGTGTAGTTAGTGACTAAGCGATGAAGCTTGCTGAGCTACACGATCGTTTAGTGCGTGCACGCTCACCTTGTTGCCGAGTATCTCATACTCAACGATCGCTTACCCCCATCATTTACACAATCTGAACAATGCTTGGTCTTCTTCTTCCTTGAAGTACAGTGCAACTTCTTACCTTGAATCTTCATCACGAGCGACTCATACTGACTCAAACTCTTTGAATTACAGACTCAACAACAAGTTAATACGCTAAAAAACACAAAGGCCCTTACAATTAACTTTTAAATGTAAAAGAACTCAATAACCAGAAGCAACCATCTCAGAAAACTTCATTAATCCACATCAACAAACACATGTTTAACACTTAAATAGAATGTAGACATGCTTCATCCACCGAGAATGCAAATGCTATTCTATACAACAATGGATTTGGAATATCAGAACCTATCTCTAATACCAATTGAAAGAACTCTTATCAAAGAGAACCAATGAGCGGAAGCAAGATCGTTCCAAATTCATTGTGACAAAAAAAACAAGCATTCACAAATATACATACAAGTTATGCATTTCAGAACAAATTACGGCATGCTTTCAACAAAATAAATACAAAGGAACAAAAGACTCACCTTTGAAGACATTTTCTTCTGTTTATCTCTCGCTCTTGCTTGGATCAGCACCTCTCGTTGTTGCTGCAACGCCAAGCCAATCGTCTACCTAAATCTCTCGTTGTTGTTCAACAAACGAACAATATTCTACACGAACAAGCAGCAACTTGGACACCACCACTTAGTGACCTTGGTATTCTCGGAGTGAGAATCCAGGAGATGTGGGCTCTGTTGAATTTTGTAGAGGGAAGGAGGAAATAACAATCGTACTGAACGACCAAGCAAGTGGGAGAAGTTTGAGTCTATCGTATAGACCGGTGCTTGATCGTTTAGAAAAGGTGCACGATCGTTTAATAAAACAGGTCTAATCATTTAGTGCCTCTTGCTCAGGCGCGCGATTGTTTAGTAAAACAACACGATCATTTAGGAAAACATTTTGAGCTGTCATGTAGGCTCTCGTGAGCTAAATGATAGGTAGTGTACAATTATGAAGCGATTATACGATCCCTTCCAAAATGAAAACTATTTTCATTTTATCCTTTCAGTTATGAAAACTGAATGCAACCTCCCACTTTTATGCACGGTTATGGAGAAAACCACCAACAATTATCTCATAACTGTTTAATTATAAATAAATATAATAACTAACTTATCATATTATATTTATAACCTATAGTTTTAATATCACATCATATGCAACATTTAAACCATAGTCCTTTTCTCCTCTACTAGATATAAATCATATTTATATACTTTTCTCCAATTAATGTATCTCATACATCATGTCAACTATATCATATATAATTGAACCAATTTAATAATATAATATATAATAAAACTCTCTCTTGTCAATTTGAACACTTCAAACTGACGCAAAAACTGATTCTCAACTTGAATCTATTGAGCTACCAAGGGGACCTTATGGACCTGTAGCTTGAAGCTCCAACAGTACGTAAATAGCTGAATAAACTCTTTAGCCACGAGATCCACCATCTGTTAACTGTCGGGCACTCTCTACTAAAGACCGACAGCTTCACTCTTCTCACTACAGATATATTTCTGTGTCCATCGGATATAACCAATCAATAATACGATAATCCTTCACATATGCTCGTAAGTACAACAAGGCCAATTTACCGTTTTGCCTCTATAGCTACATCTAACTTCTTAAGTACCACTGATCCCTATAATGGACAATACATCATAGGCCTACTATGAGTGAACACCTCTTGGGCTATGAGAAGGTGTGTGGCGCCACATCGTTCAAGTCCCAGAATCAACCCTTAAGGGAGCAATCTATCTTTTTACCCCTTCTTCAGGGAAGGAGTGAATTCCATCTTATGTAGCTGAGTTCCCAGCTCCCTAATTAGACAAATCCCCAAAATGGTGGGTTTGAGTTGGTAATCTGGCCACTCGCACCCATGCAAATCAAAGAACCGCCCTCAAAGGCAGGAGTTCCCAACTCACTCAAGATTAAGGTCATGTTACCTATGGTCATCCTAGTGAAGTGAAGTCTTTGTCATGAACGGTGTTATATAACGAGACTATACACTTTGTGGTCCGGTCTTATACAAACTCCTTTGCATCGGATGCCCCTGCTCATATGTCTCCACATGAATGATTAAGATCAAACCATCTGTAGCACATCACAACACTTGTAACAATCTACAAAGCGGGCTGCATCTGTAGTGTCACTAGGATACGGTTTCCCTCCTATATCCATATACTACAGACCATTTTGGTTATCACTTAAGGCATGATCCACTTGTATGTCTCCATATACATGATTAAGTTACAATGACAAACAGGGATCTTAGTATATTGGTTTGTGGTAAAGCAATTAAAACATCCCATGTTTCATAGACAACAGTGAAGAAAATATCATATATTATTACATCACAAGTGTTTGTTCAATACATGTGTTTACAAACTACAGGATCCAACAAGAATTTAAGGCATCATCCTCAACAAGAACATCCTTAAGGAATTTTACATACTTTGGCATTTGCTCTAAGGCTTCTATAAGAGGAATGTTAATGTGAAATTGCCTTAAGATTTCAATGAAATGCTTGAATTGTTGTTCATCATTCTTCTTTTGCAGGCGTCTAGGGAATGGTGAACTCAGTTGCACTACAGGTGCCCCTGCATTAGACGTGTTTGGTTCGGAATGACTTGTAGCTTCAAGCGTTCTTTCTTCTCAATCTTTAAATGCCTTTATGTGCATTGTGTGCTCATCTACTGAAGGATTATTATTTCTTGGGTTCATTTTCTTCTCCACTAGAGGTCTACCACTTCGCAATGTCACCGCATGACATTGCTCCTTACCGTTTTTACTTCCCTGAGTTTCTGTGTTGCTAGGCAGCACTCCTTACGGTCGATTCTTCAGTACACTAGCAATATGTCCCAATTGCATCTCCAAGTTTCTAATAGATGACGCCTGGCTCTTTAACAATGCGTCATTTTAGGTTATGTACTCCTTCAAGAGATTTTCAAGTGGAGATGTTGAACTCGACGCCTGACCACCTCTATTGAAGGATTGATGTTAAGGTTGCTGTGATGACTGGAATCCAGGCGGCGGTCTCTACCTCTGCTGTTGGTTTGTCCCCAGTTGATGTTGTTCCTACTGCAGACCTCCCCAAGAAAAATTTGGATGGTTTCTCCATCCAAGGTTGTGACTGTTCGAGAATGGGTTCTTCTTGATAAAACAGAATGACTGTGGATTCTGTGGGCAGACATTACAAGAGTGAGGTTCCCCACAGCCCATATAGTTACCCATGGGCTACATGAATGCATCCACCTAATTCACCTTTTTAGTGCGAGCTACATTTCCTAATGATAGAGTTTGCAAAAGGTTTGTCATGGCAGCCACCTGTTCAGAAAGTGTGGCTATTGCGTTTAAATCAACATTGTTTGCATTTTGAGAACACCTCCTATTGTCTGTTTTGTCATCGTAAGTATCATCCACCCATTCCATGTTGTGTTTGGTGATGCGATCTAATATTTCCTTAGCTTCATTATAAAACTTATCCATTATGCCGCCAGCTGCGGCTGCGTCAGCTGCCATCTGAGAAGCTCGATTCAGCCCCCTGTAAAAAGTTTCCATTTGAAAAATAAAAGGTAGTTTGTGGTTAGGACAATTCTTGACTAACCCCTTGAAGCATTCCCATACGACACTCAAAGTCTCAAATTCTCCTTGTTTGAAATTCATAATTTCTCTATGCATCATTGCGTTAGTAGTAGGAAGGAAATACTTCTGCATGAACTTTTCCACTAATTTCTCCCATGTTGTTATCTCGCCAAGCTCTAAGGAACTTGCCCTTTGCTTTGCATCATCGCAGAGAGAGTAGGGGAATAAAGAGAGTCTGATGGCTTCCAAGGTGATTCCAGGAATCACAAACGAGTTGCACGGTTCTAAAACGCGTTTCATGTGGGCATGTGGATCTTCGTCCCGGTCACCTCCAAACTAACCTGTTGTTTGAAGCATCTGGAGCATTACGGACTTCATCTCAAATCTCATTTCATCTAGCGTCAGGTATATGATCCCTGGTGAAAAGTCATACAGCACAGGCGATGCATACTCCCGCATGAACGTGTACTGTTGATCTCCATTAGGATTGGATTTGGGGCAGTGTTGGCTAATTACTAAGCTAAGTTTTAGTTTATTTATTCATCTGTCATTTGTTGTTGTTGTCTTAGTTGTTGCCTTAACCTTCGATGTCGATTCTATCGATTTCATCGTCTAAAGGTCTTTTCAACTTCGGAGTCGTATAAGAGCTCAAGAGTGTTTTCCCTGCTCATAAAACGTTTATAAGCTTAGGCTTAGCTTGTAATACTCCCTTAGCTGCAAGTTTTTCTACAAAAGACACAAGCAAAATTCTGGTTAGCCTTGTTGCTAAATCCCCAGCAACGGTGCCAAAAACTTGTTTGTGATTTTGTGATGTGCACTAGGAGTGTATTATAAACGAAGATGGAAGACAAGATTGTTATGAATGAAGATGAGTGGTAAATGACTTCTCTAGGTGAGAAGATTGGGTGATGCATTACACTCTCTCGCTAATGCATACAAGCTTTCTCTAAGCTAGATCCAAATATAAATCTAATTCAGGTTCCTGGTAAGTCTAGTGCGAACACAGAGATATAGGCTAGATTAACGTAAGCCTTACGTTGCAGCAGATGTAGAAGGGTTCTAAAAAAATGCTGGAAAAGTTTTATCTACACTATTTTACTGCATGCGCATAAGAAGAAACAAGAGTTCAATTGAAATACAGGGTCTAATGAAAGAATGGTGCTAAGTGATAGGGGAATGTGTTGATCCAAGTAAGATGAACACGTAAGAGTATGGGTATGGATGAAGATGAGAGATGCTTGTTTACAATTCAAATGTATGTCAATGCATTGGGTTTCTGTTTATCTAATTATTCAACATTTTTCAATGCAAATGCCGCATGTTCCTATTTCTAAAGTGCATGCGTTGGGTACAGAAAGAAGTGAAGCACAAGTATTTTTATCTCTAAAGTTATTATGTGTTCTGATTTAATGTGTTTCTAGCTATCCTATTTTCTTGAATGGATTTAGTTGAGATAACTTCAACCAGATGATCAAAACGATTAAAGCTTTAGAATTTTAGAATGCACATTGTCACAAACGCATTTAACACCATAGATTGTAAGTAGAGCCAAAAGTGATAGATCAAATGCACAATTTTATAAAGAACGAAATTTTCTTTACAATAGCAGCACTTAATTGCATGATATGATGGATGGAAATAAAGTAAAAAGAAAAGATTCAAGCCGTAGAGTTCAATCTCTTATCTTCTTTGGCTTGATCTTAACGTATGTACAACCAACTTGTTGAAGAAATGAAGAAAAGTTCTCTCTCAAGTTTGGTTCTCTTCAATTC
Organism: Benincasa hispida; assembly: GCF_009727055.1. NCBI lineage: Eukaryota > Viridiplantae > Streptophyta > Magnoliopsida > Cucurbitales > Cucurbitaceae > Benincasa > Benincasa hispida. The sequence goes on from NC_052354.1 coordinate 28,066,535, forward strand.
TTCTTGATCAATAATGGCGATGGTTTTTTTCCTCCTGTGTTCTTCTTGCAGCAGCAAAACAACTATAATCTAAGCTCTAAAATGCTCTATCTATGTTATGCTACTTTCTCCAATTGCAAGTCTTCCTATTTATATGTGTTTTCTCTCAGCAACATGTGATACGATAGCATTAATTTCCATGCCCTAGTCAGCCGTGTAAAACCTGAACCCTAATTACTTTAAATAAGAGTAAGTAATGTGATGTCTTCTAGTGAATTAAATGAAGCCATGGTTTAGGAGGGAGAGAGGATGGCAGCAAGAAGAAATAAGTTCTTGTGTAGCTAAGTGTAAACCCTGAGTTCTAAGTTTCCTAAACAAGCATGTTTAGCCAAAGGAATGATATATTAAATATCTAATAAGTGAAAAAAAAAACCATGTTATTTATAAGAGTTGTTGAGAAAGGAAAAGAAAAACACAAAATAAGAAAGCTCACTTATTGGTTTGGCACGTGGCAGTTAATCCTTGAATTCGGGAGGCGGCAGAAAGATTAAAAGTGAAAAAGAACTTTGAAAGCTTGGTTTCGGCAATCTACATGAGAAAATTTAGTGAAATCAATGCTATTTGAAAGTTGGGAGAATCTAATTTTCGAAGTTGGCTTGCCAGAGAAATATTGCAGAAGAAGAGGAACAAGAAATGAGGAATTTGCAGAAGAGGCAGAATCACGGATTAATCAGGGCTCGAGGTGAAGATTGAAAGCTCTAGGCCAAACTATAAGGAATTTTTGGCTGAAATTTTAAGGTAAGAAAGTTACTCAATTCTAAACATATTTGTAGAAGGAAGTTTCTTTAAAAGAGGGCTGGATTTTGAGTTATGATTTTTTTAATTTGTAATAGAGAAGCTGTGCATAAGCAGACAGCTACTTGGGAAGAACAAGCAAACAGCTCATATGGAGAATAAAGATCTCACTTATGAAGGAAATCTCGCTAATTTTGTGTTGAGGATCTCGCTAATGAAGGAAATGTCGCTAATTTTGTGATGAGGATCTCGCTCTTAAAGGAAATCTCGCAAGAAATTGGGCTGAATCTCACTGGAAAGGTAAGTATCGCTAGGATGAAGGATCTTGCTCATGAGGATCTTGCTCATAAGGATGATCTCGCTCATGAGGATCTTGCTCATCAGAAGAATGCACTCATGATGAGTATCTCGCTAGTAAAGCTATCTTTGATGATGGGAGTTCCATTAGTAAATGAACTATTTGAGGTATTTTGCTAAGAATTCTCAGTAGTTAACCAGGAATTATGTCCTTTCAGGCCAAGAAAAGCTAAGAGAGGCTTATAACCCGTTAAGAGGCCAACGAGCTATGAGTGACTATGTGATGCTTTAATGTTTTAATGATTTAGAAACTATGATTTCTTAGAAGATATTTCTCATGCTAAGTGTTCAAGTGAAGTGCCAAGCAACATATGTTTGAAGCTATTTCTCATGCTAAGTAAAGCATGTTTTCCACGGACATTGACACAATTTAACTATGTTATCTTGTCCAAATACTTTCATCATGTGTTAGTAACTCCATTTTCATGATGTTTACTAATGTATGGGTTTTCCAAGTATGTTTTCCATGTCTAACGCATGCTAGTGGTTTTTACTAGTTAGTTCAATATGTTTTAAGCCAACTTATTCCACAAAGTATGAAGCATGCGTTAGGGTTAAAGCTAAGGTTGAATGAAGCTTGATGTACTATATTTTAAACACCTAAGGTTGTCAAAGTACATGCGTTGGTATTCCTAAACATAATGAAAAGGGATACTGAAGGTAGGGAAGGTATCCTAAAGAGTTTTCTGTACTATATTTGAAAACTATTCTTTTAGTGCTTTTCGAGAACTTGATAGCTTAAGTGAGCCGGATACTGAAGGTAAGGAAGGTATCTGAATAAATGTACCTAAGGTGTTGATGGTACATAGAAAACACCACGTGCACATTGGTAATACGACGTCGAGGGATTGAGCAAAAAGGTTCTCCCCGACTAAGGTTGACATTGAGGGTTAGACCTAGTAGTTCACTCTCAACTAAGGATAAAGGGAGGATGACATAGGCAGGTCATAAGAGACGCAGGGGAATGTCGGGGCCACCAGGGGCCGAATCCGGATTCCGAATCCTGGGCCGGGGGTGTTACGGATGGTATTAATAGGATGACATAGCCAGGTCGCAGGGGACGTAGGGGAATGCTAGGGCCACCAGGGGCCAAATCCAGATTCCAATCCTAGGCATGGGGTGTTACAGATGGTATCGATAGGATGACATAGCCAGGTCGCAGGAGACGCAGGGGAATGTCGGGGCCACTAGGGGCTGAATCCTGGTCCAAAGCCTGGGTCTGGGGTGTTACAGATGGTATCGACGTAGGGATCTCGCCTAGCCATAGTTCAGTATGAACAGATCGAAGTAGAGGTCTCATCTGGCCATGGTTTGGCGTTGGGAATTAGAGCAAAGAATGTTCATTCTCAACTAAGATTCAAGTTTTAGATACAATGGTTTTAAAGGTTTTATGTATACGTTTTCTTGGTATATTTTAGTTCTAGTATTATGTTTTTGAGATTTCAGTCTAAGCATGATATTTATATTTTTATTAAGTCATTCACTGAGCTTCTAGCTCACGTTTTCAAATGTTTTCCTTTTCAGGTAGCGGTCAGTTCCCAAAAGACTTTTCTGTTGCTGCTCTGCCACTCAAAGAAATAAATTGAAGGAAGTGTAATTGAAAACCTGTATTAGTTAGTACACATGTGTCTGTCTAGTGACTAGTATACTAGATGGGGCTCACTAAGTTGTAATGTTCATGTATGAACAATGCTGCGAAACCCTACAATGTAAATGTGTTAAATTCCGAGTTAATATGTTGGTATATTGATGATATTTATGTATTCAGGGTTTGAGTAAAAGTTAACAGGTTAGTTAGGCAGTAAGTGCCAGCAAAAGGGTTGGTAACTGCTGCAGTCACCATTTCATCCAGGTTAAGAGGGTAATCTAGAGTGGGGTGTGACAAGCCACCTGCCATTTCAGTTGCTTTTCAGACGCTGACATTTAAATACCCATACTTATAAGTGGCGATTTGACAGGAACAACACGAACCAATGTATCTTCTATGTGTTGGAATCCTTCAAACGCATACCTTTTCATTAGTTAAACCTACGACATTTAGTGAATTTTATTGAAATCCTATGATGAGTTGCGTTAGTTACGCAGTTTTATCAAAAAGAATGTTGTTGTAAAGGCTAATAATGTTTGAAGAATTCCATGTGTTTTCCTTTAAGATAAATGAGTTTTTATCATTAAGAATCCTGATTGTTCCAACTTTTGAGAGACAATAACTTGTATTTCTGGAATATAAGGTTTGACATTGCGATCAAATCTTATGGCTTTGAACAAAATGTTAATGAACCTTGTGTATACAAGAAAATAGTCAATAAAACTATAGCTTTCTTGGTACTTTATGTTGATGATATCTTGCTCATTGGGAATGAGACAAGTTTCCTTGCTGACGTATGGTTAGCATCACTGTTCCAAATGAAAGATTTAGGAAATACTCAATATGTTCTTGGGATTCAGATTTTTTGAAATCGAAAGAACATAACCCTTACACTATCTTAGGCATCTTATATTGATAAAATGTTGTCAAGATATAATATGCAAAATTCCAAAAAGGTTATGTTACCTTTTAGACATGGAATTCATCTGTCAAAGGAACAGTGTCCTAAGACACCTCAAGAAATTAGGGAAATGAAAAGAGTTCTATATGCATCAGCAGTTGGGAGTCTGATGTACGCTATGTTGTGTACACATCCTGACATATGCTTTGCAGTTGGAATCGTCAGCAGGTTCCAATCTAACCCAGGACACAGTCATTGAACAATTGTAAAAAACATCCTCAAGTATCTCAGGAGAACGAGGAACTATATGCTTGTGTATGGACCTAAAGAATTGATTCTTACAGGATACACTGATTCTGATTTTCAAACTGACGTAGATTCTAGGAAATCTACTTCAGGATCAGATTTCACTCTTAACAGAGGAGCTATAGTATGAAGAAGCATGAAACAAAGTTGTATAGCTGACTCCATGATGGAAGCAGAATACATAGCTACATGTGAAGCAGCTAAAGAAGCAGTATGGCTATGCAAGTTTCTGATAGATTTGCAAGTGGTTCCAAATATGCACTTGCCCTTTCCTCTGCATTGTGACAACAGTGATGCAGTTGCTAATTCCAAGGAACCAAGAAGTCATAAACGTGAAAAACATATTGAAAGAAAATACCATTTCATCAGAGAAATTGTACACTGAGGAGACGTGATAGTCACGCAGATAGCCTTGGAAGACAACCTTGTTGATCCTTTTACGAAGACCATCTCGGCTAAGTGTTCGTGGGCCACCTGGTTGGACTAGGACTACGAGAATCATAATCTAAGGCAAGTGGGAGAATGTCAAAAGGTATTTTAGATGCCCTAGTTTATTGTATTTTTCTCTCTTTATTTCTCAACATTATAAACATTATATGTTTATATGTTTGTCTCATATGAGTGTCAGTCCAAGTAGAAGATTGTTGGGAATGTCCTAAACTTGCAGTTCGTAAATGTTGTTAACATATTCTATTTATCAATAAAAATGAGTATTTTATTCAATAAATTATTATTGATATTGCATTCTTTTATGAAAATCTAATCAACAAATTCATGGCTATAACATGAATACTTTAACTTTATGTAGCGATATAAAAGAGGATCAAGTTTTAGTATGTAGCCAAAATGGTCTATAAATATAGGGATGAGATTGGGTACCTCATCCTAGTGACACTCTTGGATGCGGCCCATTTTATATACTGATACAAATGATGTGATCCAAAAATCATTCATGTGGAGACATGTGAGAGGAGGCATCCTGTGCAATGAGTTTTCATAAGACCGGACCTCAAAATAGTCACTTTTCTTTATAACAACTGTTTACTGTTAAAATTGACTATCTCAAACCCAATGACCTAGGGTAACTCGATCTTAATCCTGAGCTAACTATAAACTCCTATTTATTTGGGATTATCCTTTGATCTGCATAGGTGACAGTAGTCCAACAGCACTACTCAATAAGCCTCCCATTTTAGGATAAAACCGAATACGTAACAACTCAAGTTGTATACAAACATTATAGGAAATTAAATAATGAATGTTAACTAAGGTTCAAAATTAAATCTAGTAATTAGTAAACAAATTCTAAGTTTAAGCCACTAAATTTAAAATTTGGCCTATAAATCTTATTGGTTATTAAATAAATAAAAAAAAACATAATATTGATTTGAAAATTAAGCAAATATCCAAGTAAGAAAAAAAATCTAGAAAATAAAATAATGACAATATAAGAACATTTTGAAGAAAATGGAAAAATAATAATAATAATAATAAATAATAGAATGTTTAAGATAATAATGATAAATATTTTTTTTAAAAAAAAAAGTAAACATTAAAAAAAAGAAAAAGATAAATATAGAAGAACATAAACATTAAAAAAAAAAAGATAAACACAAATATAAAAGAAAATAAACATAAAAAAAGATAAATATAAAAGAAAATAAACGTTAAAAAAAGAAGAAAAAAAAAAGAAAGAAGATAAATATACAAAAAAAAAACATAGAAAAAAAGAGAAGATAAATATAAAATAATAAACATAAAAAAAGGAGGTCAGTTAAAACTTTCCTATAAATAGGGAAGTGGGGCACTTTGTTGGGAAAAAAAATTAAGAGCATTTCAATTATGATTGCAATCAAGGTAAGTAGTTTATCTCATCTTCTTTTTAAGTGTTTTATGGTAGTGTACCTTTGTTATGTTGCTTTATTATGTTCTTATTGTTATGTTGCATTACATGTTTAAAACATGTTTCTCTACAAGGGACCCCATGCATTATGTTTGTTCATGATTATGTTAAGATCAAGTTTTAATTAGGTATAGGTTATGCTTCCAGGATTGGCAGGGCATGTATGGTTGCACCCTTCTAGGCCCAATCTTATGTTATGTTTATGCTTGGGACTAGTAGGATATGTATGGTTGCACCCCTCTAGTCCAATCTTGCGTTTATGCTAATGGTTGATGTTGGATGCGACTCTGACCCTACTGACTACATGACCCGCTAATCATCAGATGAGTTAGTTTTCGCTTAAGTCCTCATCTTCTTACCAGGGTGGAGGAACTTATGTTGGAAGCATAATCGACCACCTCATGTTAGTATAAGTTTATGTTTTAGGTCCCAATCATGTTTTCATGACATGTTGCATGTGACTGTGCATTTGGTCACTATCTTAAGTGAGAACTACTTACTGGGTATATTATATACTCATCCTATTTTACAGACTTTGTAGGTAAGGACACAATGTAGGTGGCATGACTGAATGTCGCTCAATGGGCCAACCATCAAACTCACTATTTTGGTTCTATATGTATTTTTTTCTCTCCACTATGCTAATGTTTTATGTATCCTGATGTTTTGTAAAATAAACTTTTTGTATAGTCTTGCTACTTAATTAATAAACTTTTAGATATGTTCTTTTGAAATCTTTACCAAAATTCATCTCATGATAGAAAAGTCTAAGTATGCATGTCGTAGCGATCGAACCTTGTTATGTAAGGGTCAGGTCGTTATAGGATAGATAGCTGGGGACATGGCTTTACAATATGGAATTCACTCCTACCCAACATAGGGTTAGCAGATAGGTTGTAATCTTAAGCGTTGATGCCTTGCCTTGAACAACAGGGTCTCGCCCTCTCATGAAAGAGACGGTTTATGGTTTATAAGTTGGACTATAAATCAATTGTTTAATGGAGGATCAGTGGGAGCTTAAGGAGCAAGATGTATTTATAGGAGTGAAATAGTAATCTTTGACCCAGCTGTTAATACAAATGACCTTTGAAGGATTGACTTATCGATTATGATTAAAATGGCCAGAAATATATCTACAGTGAGGAGAGTGTAACTATCGAGCTATAGTGGAATGTCTTGGTAGTTAACGAATAGTGATTAATTCGGTTTAAAGAGTTTAACTAATTAATTACACATCGTTGGAGCTCATGATCTGTAGGTCCATAAGGTCCCTCTACTAACTCGTAATTTGGATTAGTAAATTGAGTAATCTTGATGAGATTTGAAATTACGGTTTAGAATTTGAAATGTTCAAATTCAATTAAGGTTTCTATTAATTGTATTCCCTACAATTGAGATGTTTAATTTTATCAAAATTGAACAAAATTGGAGAATCAATTAATGTTTAAATTATGATTTAAATATTAATTATATGAAACTAAATGCATTGTAGTGAAATTGGTATTTTATTAATTTAATATTAGATATTAAATTAACAAAATTAATTAAAAGGTTTAATTAACTAGTTTTATTTAAAATTAATTAATTGAATTAATTTTTATAAAACTAATAAACAAATAAATTAGTTTATTTGTAAATTGATTTTAGAAATCAATTTTTAAAACAATTTTTGAAAATACAAAATGGAAATTTCCAAAAGTTGGAAATCTTCACTATGGATGCAAGTACTTTATTCATCCAATTCCACTCAATTCACGAAGAATGAGTTGGCTTTCATGCAAGCTTTAAGATTGCATGATGAAAGCTTTATAAATTAGAGTGTTGGGCTGAATTATTAAGCAAGCATTTAGAACTTCTACTAGAATTTTGCAAAATTCAAAACCCTCTCTAAATCCTCTTCAGTCTTAATCAAAACCAGCACAATTTAGTGTTTCCACCATACAATCCTTGCAAGAGAATAGTAGAGAAGATCTTCGTGGTGGTCTACTTGTAGATTGAAGCATCTTTTTGTGGAGCTTAGCTGGTTGTGAAGAAGTTTCATCAAAAGTATTGTGTTCAACAAACCATCTTTTGAATTAATTATTCTAAAGCATGTTTTAAACTCAAATTAAGTGTAATTAGAGTACTTATTGATTCTAATTTTCTCTGTTGCATGTTAGTTTACTCCATCACATCTAACTTCTTAAGTACAACTGATCCTTCTAATGAAAAACTAGTTATTGTCCAACTATAATTGAAACCCTCTCAGGCCAGGAAAGAGTGTTGTGCCACATTGTTCAAGACCTGAAATTATTGTCCAACTATAATTCAAGTTATTAGTTAAACATGATCCACCTGTATATTTCCACATACATGTTTAAGTTGCATCTAATAACCTTGGATCTTAGTTTATTGGTTTTGGGTTAATGCAACTAAATGTCAAATAAAATATAACTTTTTTTATTAGATACATAATATGTTTGTACAAATATAATTTACAAACTACAAGATCACGAGATTTAGGGCATCAACACCAACAATTTCATCTCCTCATGTAGATGAATTGCTAGTGACAAGAAGTAACAATGCTCAAATAGAGGTGCTCACACAAGAAATGATAAAGATATTTGAGATGACTGATTTAGGTTTGGTGCATTACTTCTTGGGTATAGTGATTCAACATGGAAGAAATGAAGTGTTTCTTTGTCAAAAGAAGTACATAGAAGATATTGAAGAGGTTTAATATAGAGAAGTGTAAGAGTGCGATCACTCTAGTGTTTCAGAAGCAGAAGTTGCAAAAGGCTGATGGATAAAAACATGCAGATGAGAATGTGTACAAAAATCTAGTTGGATGTCTCATGTATCTTATATCCATCAAGCCTGACATCACGCACACTGTAAGTGTCTTATCTAGATTTCTTCATTGTCCAAGTAAGAATCACATGGTTACTACAAAATGGGTTCTAAGATATCTTAAAGGCACATTGTCTTTTAGGATCAAATTTAGCAAAGTTGAAGAGTTTTGAGTTATAGAGTTATTCAAACAGTGATTGGGGTTGGGTCATTAGGTAATATGGAGATCACCTTTAGGTATTGTTTCACTTTTGCCTCTGGGTGTTTCTCATGGTGTTAAAAAAGATATAGTGACTCAATCAACTACATAAGTTGAGTTCATTACAGTAGTTGCAACAATAAACCAAGCTGTTTAATTGAAGAAATTGATGCATGACTTACAGCAAGAAGAAAGTGAGAAGATGCTTATGGATAATCAATCCATTTTAACTATATATTTCCATTTTTACTATATATTTCCTTGAACCCAATTTTTCTTGGGAAGAAGCAAGCATTTTAAGATAAAATATTATTTTCAAGAGAGATGTTAAAGGAGGAAGAAGTGCAGCTCGTTCATTGCAATTCAGAGGAGAAAATAGTAAATATCTTCACTAAGTCTTTTAGTGTCAGTCGTTCTTAAGCTCTTAGAAGCAAGCTAGGTTGCAACATTTGAGTTAGAAGGAGTATGTTAGTTAACTCAAGTGCAAGTCTACTTTTAGTTTCTTTGGATTAGTTGAAAGTGCTAGTTTCTAGGAAAGTTGTCAAGTATCTATATTTGGAGTTAGTTGTTAATTTTGTGGAGTTAGATTAGTAGAGTTTGTTATCAACTAACTATTATTAGCATAAAATATTGATATCTATAGTGAGAAGTGATGGAATAAAAATACATATTTCCTCAATTCTCTTCTTTCTCTCTAATAACAACTTGTCACGCTTTTGCATCCTTATCCCTAAGCTTCAACACTATCATTGTTTTGAAATTTAGAATGTAAATTTCTTGATTGGACGATTATTAGCATTGGCCAACGTAGGAGAAGATTTATGATTTTAGGAGAAGAAAATCTACAGTCTAAAATCCCCAAATCTAATCTTAACCATAGTTTTTAAATGAAAATTAAATCAAGATTAACGTTTCAAAGCTAGAAAAATCAAGACTAACAAACACAAATTGAAATTTAAAATTTAAAGATGACAGATAGTATAAAAATTCAAAACTATAAACCTTAATTTACAGATAATTAAAAAGAATGCTAGAGTAAAAGTAGGAAGGTTATTATTATTATTATTGCTGTTGTTGTTTTAATAAGATGTCGCATACAAGGAGAGATTTGTGTCCAAGGGTAAAACTGGAAAACAGTATAAAGCCAACGTCAAGTTGAAACTAAAAGAAGGGCCTATTTTAATTATTTTTATTTCAATATTATAAATATTATAAAGAAGGTATTCGATTGATGTACATACTTAGTGTCCAAAGTCATTGCCATTTTTCCATTACTAAATGTATTGTTCATGTGTCATACAACAACCTATGCTTAGTGTTCAAATGTGCTACATTTTACTTGTCAAAGTCCCTGTAAATAAGTAGTCATTTGTAGATTTTGTAGACACACACATTGGTGAGAATTAAAGAAGAGATTTTCATATTTTTCATTTTCTATAATTTTCTTTATTTCAATTTTAGTTTTATAATTTTAGTTATTTTATTTTATTTTATTTATTATTATATTATATTTTTTTCTATACTCGTGTTTCTGTTGTGCTCCTCAATTTTACAACATATTGTCAACACGAGCTTCTGTCAGTTCTCCTATTGAAGGTAGGTCCTAAAGGTATATGTTGTTTTTCCTCTTCGTTATAATTAGTAATTAAATTATTGTTTTGCATTATATATATATATAATGTATTATGATAGTGTTACCATGAAAAATCTTACAAAATTAGAATTTACAACCTTTGACATTAGTAGTAATAATTATTTGTCATGGGTACTTGATGTCAAAATACACCTAGATATCATAAAAATATAATCATCATAAAACAATTGTTCTTCCTAAAGCTCGTTATGAATGAATGTACTTGAAGCTCCAAGATTTTTAATCGATATGTTGGAGAAGACATTTTCTACATCTCATATCTCAAATATGCTCCTACAGCATCAATATTGAAAGAAGGTTTTAAACAGTATTTTGAAATTATTTCATAATCTTCTCGTGACTGAACAAAAATAACAAGTTATGTTGTTGATGCAGAATCACGAAACTCGACGAACTGGAACAACATCATTACCTAAAGTAAATATTGTGAATTTTAATAATCATGATTGAGGTCTTGACTGTGGGAGAAGAAGAAATAATCATTCTTTTTGTGGTGGTTATTCTAATCATCCAAACTTCAATGGAAATAATTACAAAGGAAAAGATTAACAAGATAATAGTTCAAGAAAAACAGAATATATGGAAGCAAGATTTGCTTAACGGGATAATGATGTATTCAACCTATCCAATATGATAAATGTTGATGTGGCAAACTTTTTCAAATCTCCTAAAGAGAAAAATGGCACAATTGATGACATAAAAAAATGCTTCTTTCGCTTTTGAGAATATCCAGGATTAATGTTTTTTCATAATTTATCTTTCATGTTACTTTTAGCTAAGATTAAACTTTTAATAATCTAAATTTTGTTTCTCTTATTATAATTATTTTGTTTTCATGAAGAAGCATTGAGAATTTTCATATGTTGAGTGATTAAAAAATGAGTAATGAAGATATATGTCTGGTAGACAATGCAACTACGCATATAATACTTACAAGTCAGAAATATTTTTTCAAGTTGACAATGCTGGAAGCAAAAGTCAATACGATATCTGGTTTTGCAAACCTAATTAAAGGATTTTGCAAAGAAAATATTATTTTTCCTAGACGAATAAAATTTATAATTGATAATGCATTATTCTCTAGTCAATCAAAGAGGAATCTACTAAGTTTTATAGATATACGCTACAATGGTTAACATATTGAAACTGGTAGAAAGAATAAGATAGAGTATTTTTATATCATATATATTGTCTTTCATGAAAAATATATATCGGAAAAGCTACCTACTTTATCTTCTAGATTATATCATACTCATATACGAGTAATTGAAACATATGCAACAATAAACCCAAAGTTCATGAGTCTATACATATTTACAATTTGGCATGACCGATTGGGTCATCTAGAATCTATAAAGATGAAAAGAATTATTGAGAATTCAAATGGACACCTATTGAAGAACCAGAAGATTCTTCAATCTAGTGCATTTATCATTTGATGCTTGCTCTCAAGGAAAATTAATAATTAGACCATCACCAGCTAAATTAGGAACTGAATCACTTGTATTTTTAGAAAAAATTCATGGTGGTATATGTAGACCTATTAATCCACCAAGTGAACCATTTAGATATGGTATTAGTAGACGTATCTACTAGATGGTCACATGTGTGCTTATTATCAAGTCGAAACCTTGCATTTGCAACATTACTTGCTCAAACAATTAAGTAGAACATTTCCTAATTATACAATTAAGAACGTTCATCTTAATAATGTTGGTGAATTTACATCCTAAGCTTTTGATAATTATACGTCAATTGAGATAAGTGTTGAACATTCTATAGCTCATGTTCATACACAAAATGGTTTACCATAATTATTCATAAAACATTTCAATTAACTGCTAGATCATTGATTATGAGAGCTAAGCTCCCTACATTTATATAAAAGCATGCTATTTTGCATGCTGTATCACTTATACGCATTAGCCCAATAGATTATCATAAGTACTCGCCATTACAATTAACTTATGGCCATAGACCAAATATTTCTCATCTGAGAATTTTTGGATGTGCAGTATATGTTCCAATTGCTCCACCACAACGTACTAAGATGGGTCCTTAAACAAGGTTAGGAATATACATTGGATATGATTCCCCATCAATTATTAAATATCTTGAACCCTTGACGAGTGATGTAATTACTACAAGATTTGTTGATTGTCATTTTAATGAGACAAAATGTATTAAGATGGGTCCTTAAATGATGTTGGGAATATATGTTGGATATGATTCCTCGTCAATTATTAAATATCTTGAACCCTTGACAGGTGATGTATTTACTGCACGGTTTGCTGATTATCATTTTCATGAGATAAATTTTTCAACATTAGGGGGAGGAATTAAGAAGTTGGAAAAAGAAATTATATTGAATATATGATTATTTTCTCGTTTAGATCCCCGTAAAGATCAATGTGAACTTGAAGTTTAGAAAATAATTTATTTGCAAAATATAGCAAATTAGTTACTAAATGCATGTATAGATGCAAAGAAAGTAACTAAGTCGCATATACCAGCTGCAAATGTTCCATAAAAAATTGATATCTCAATACAGAAAGTTATCACTAATGAGTCCGGCGAACATGCCAGAAGCATGGTAGACCAATGGGTTCCAAAGATAAAAATTCTCAAAAAATAAAAATAATTAATAGTAAAAAAGACTTGTCTAAAAATATAAATACCCATGAAGAAATCCTTGACATGACTAATAAAGAAGGTAAAACATCTAAAGATAATAATGTAGCTATTAACAACATTTTTTAACATAATGTTGCTCTTGATGTTATATCCGAAAATGAGGATCCTGAACCAAAATCAATTGAAGAATGTTGATATAGAAAAGAATGGTCTCGATGGAAAGAAGCAATCGAGACGGAATTAAACTCACTTTCAAAGCGTTAGGTTTTTGAACCAGTAATTTGAACACTATAAGGTATCAAACCCGTGGGATATAAATAAGTATTTGTAAGAAAAAGAAATGAAAATAATGCGGTCATAAGATATAACGCAAGACTTGTTGCACAAAGTTTTTCACAAAGACCTGATATTGATTATGAGGAGACATATTCTTCAATGGTGGATGCAATTACACAAAGATTTTTTATTAGTCTGTTTGTGTATGAAAGTCTGGACATGCATTTTATAAATTTCGGTATATTAATATGGATCTCTTGATAATGATATTTATATGAAAATCCCATAAGGATTTAAGATACCTGTAACATATAAATCAAATTCTCAAGAATTGTATTCAATAAATTTATAGAGATCACTATATGGATTGAAGCTATTAGAACAAATGTGGTACCATCGCCTGAGTAGATATTTGTTGAAAGAAGGATATCAAAACATTCTAATATGTCTATATGTTTTTATAAAGAAATCATAGTCAAGATTTACTATTATAATTGTATATATTGATAACTTAAATATAATTGAAAGTCCCGAAGAGCTTTCAAATAGATTATCTTAAGAAAGAATTTTAGATGAAAGATCTCAAATAAAAAAATTTTGTCTTAGCTTGCAAATTGAGTATTTAGCAGATGAGATATTAGTTCATCAATCAACTTATACAGAAAAAAATCTTAAAAAGATTCTATATGGATACAGCAGGTTCATTAAACATTCCAATAGAAGTCCGTTCATTGGATATGAAGAAAGATATATTTCGACATCTGGTGCACTTATGTATCTTACTAATAATACAATACCGAACATCGTATTTTTAGTAAATTTATTGGCTAGATACAGTTCTTCTTCAAAAATAAAGACATTGAAATGGAATTAAGCATATATTCCATTATCCTCGAGGAACAATGGATATGGATTCGTTTTACTCAAATAAATCAAATTTTGATCTAGTTGGTTATGTTAGATTATGGATATTCATCTGATCACACAAAGTAAGATATCAAACAGGTTATCTATTCACATGTTGAAGAGCTGCTATATCATGGTGATCAGTAAAACAGACTATAATAGTTACTTCCTCAAATCATTATGAAATTCTTACAATTCATAAGGCTAGCCAAGAATGTGTATGGCTAAGAACAATGACTCAACACATTCGTGGAATATGTGGCTTGTCTTCTAGTAGAAATCTTCCATCGATATTATACGAAGGCAATACAATTTGTATATCTCAATCAAAGGAAGATATATTAAAGGAGATAGAACAAAACATATTTTACTCAAGTTTTTCTAACTCATGATCTTAAAGAAAATGGTGACATCACTATACAATAAATTTGTTTAAAGATAACCTGACATACTTATTTACAAAATCATTACCAACTGCAACCTTTGAAATTTTGATGCACAACATTTGAATGCGACGACTCAGAGATCTTAAGTGATGTTTTCATGAGGGAAAGCAAATATATTACATTCTTTTAAGAATTGTACTCTTTTTCCTTCACTATGATTTTTTTCATGACTTTTTTTTAGTAAGGTTTTAACGAGGCATATTTCATATATATATATATAATAGGCATCTAAGGGGGAGTACTATAAATATTTAAAACAAAAAAAAAAAAACTGTTAGATAGATGCCAATGCTTAGTGTCCAAAAACAAGTGTCATTTTTCCATTACCACTTGTGTTAGCTATGTGTTATACAACTTATGCTTAGTATCCAAATGGGCGACAACCTACTTGCTAAAATTCCTATAAATAAGTGGTCATTTGTGGATTTTATAGACACACACATGGGTAAATTAAAGAAGAGATTTCTATATTTTTCATTTTCTATAATTTTATTTATTTCAATTTTAGTTATTTATAATTTTAGTTATTTTATTTATTAATAGGATTTAAAATTGGTCATCCCATACAAATTCCCTGTAAAAAAAAATAAAAAAAAATAAGATAAGATTGAAGAGACAGAAAGTAATTAGATGAGAGTAAGGATGGCAAAATTTCCTGCGGGGTCGGGTTCCCAACCTGATTGGGATAGGGAATGTAACAACCCAAATTTATACGCATACACTACAGGAAATTAAATGTCAAATGTTAAGCCAGACGAAATTTTATTTAAAGCCGTAAATGTAATACCCTAACCCTAATTTAGAAAGCAGGAAAACAAATAAAATATATAATTAAGAATGAAAAATATATACATTTAATAGGAAAATCGGGTGGAAATTTAGAATTGAAAAAAATAAGAAATTTATTAATTATCCAAAAATAATGAATAAGGGGCAGAATTAGGGAGGATTAATGAGAAGTTGGACGCTAGCTAATTCAGGAGACAAAGGGCAGTAGATAACTTTTTGTTTGGGCACTGCTCATTGGAAGAATTGGAGATGAATTAATTACTCATATACTCTTAAAATTTGAAAGAGTTAAAAAGGGAAAGTGGAATCCATAAGCAGTGAAGGCAACCCACGCGTGAAAACTAGCGAGATTAGAAAGAAAATTGGAGAGAGCGAGATTCTCAGCGAGAAAGTGGGAGAGAGCGAAAGCCACGAGAATAAAACCAGCGAGAGCGAGGAGAAGTTCTCAGCGAGAAAGTGAGAGGAGCGAGAGCCACGAGAGTAAAACCAGCGAGAGCCACGAGAGCTAAACCAGCGAGAAAGCTGGAGAGAGCGAGATTCTGAGAACAGAGAGAGCGAGATTCTGAGAATAGAGAGAGCGAGATTTGGACAAAAGCATGGATTATGCATTGGATTTGGTCACGATCTTATAGATTATACATGGAGAACCCTAAAATTGAATACAAACAAAGGTTGAAGACGTAAGGGCAAACGTTATCCAAAATTAGGTATCTTATTAAGAGAATTTAACTAAGTAATTTTAAAGAAGCCATTTGTAGGATGATTGTCACACAGAGAAGAGCTGGAAACGGCTATAAATATGAAGGCTTTAGGCTGGAAGTTAAACTGATTCTCAAACAAAACTCAGTAGTAAAAATCGTGTGAAAATGGTGAAGTAATTCTGTAATTTGAAGGAGGAAACGCAAGGGAGTGCTGCCAAATTTCTTCTGATTTAAGAGGAAAGCTCTACTGATTAAACCATAAGGAATAATAAGGAATAACTAGGATCGCAGTCAAGGTAAGTAGTTTATCTCACCCTCTCTTTAAGTGTTTCATGGTAGTGTACCTTTAATATGTTGCATAATTATGTTATTGTTATGTTGCATTACATGTTTAAAATATATTTATCGATAAGGGACCTCATGCATTATGTTTGTTCATAAGATTAAATTTTAATTAGATAAAGGTTATACTTCTAGGGCTAGCAGGGTATGTATGGTTGCACCTCTCTAGACCCAATTCTATGTCAAGATTATGCTAGGGACTAACAGGGTATGTATGGTTGCACCCCTCTAGCCCAATCTTACGTTTATGTTAATGGTTGATTTTAGATGCGACTCTGGCCTTACTAACTGCATGACCCGCTAATCATCAAATGGGTTAGTTTCCGCCTAAGTCATCATCTTCCTATCAGGGCGGAGAAATTTATGTTAGAAGCATAACCGACCACCCCATGTTATTATATGTTTTTGGTCCCAATCATATGTTTTCAGAACCAATTGCACGTGATTGTGCATTTGGTCACTACCCTATGTGAGAACTACTTACTGGGTATATTATATACTCATCCTATTTTTACAGACTTTGTAGGTAAGGACACACCGTAGGTGACAGAACTGGACGTCGCTCAAATGGCCAACCATAAACTCACTATTATAGGCATATGCATTTTTGTATCACTACGCTAGTGTTTTATGGATCCTGGTGTTTTGTAAAATAAACTTTTTATATAGTTTTCTACCTAATTAATAAAATCCTAGATATGTTCTTTTGAAATTTTTACCAAAACTCATCTCATAATAGAAAAGTCTAAGTATGCATGTCGTAGCGGTCGGACCATAATATGTAAGGATCCGATCGTTATAGGTTGGTATCAGAGCATTTGAGCCAATTAGGCTCTACTAATTAGAAGAGTCGTGGTGTTTGATGGTTCGACTTGTTAAGTGATGCCCACAGTTATGCCAAATATGCTGGTAAGTGAAATTTTCAAACAAGTAATTTAGTAAATAATTTAGTAAACATAAGGTATGAGTTAAAAAAAAAATTAAATTAAATTAAATTAAATTAAATTAAGATTGCTTCCTTATTATGAAAATAAAATGTGTGTACCAAATGCCACCATAAAGGGTCCCAACACGACGAGGTAGACCTCGAAGTGAATCCACAAGGGATCAAAATCAAGGACATGGACAGACGCCTTACGTGTTATTTACACCTGCAGCGTTACGAATACTAATACAAAATATGAGTAATAGAAACACAACCTCGTCCACCACACCAATAACCAATGATACAAATGACTCGAAGATCATTCGAGAATTCAAGGTTTCCTTCAACATTTGATGGATCATCTGTGGATCCAATTATAGCAAAGAATTGGATAACAGAAATAGAAACTATTTTCCGCCATATGAACATCCCAGAAGAACAGAAAGTAAATTGTACCACCTTCATATTAAGAGGCGATACAAAGTTCTGGTGGGAATCCACACAAAGAACAATCAAAGGTTCAGTCTCATGGCAGCAATTCAATCAGGCTTTTTACAACAAGTATTTCCCTTTGACAGTGAGATATCAAAAGGAAGTGGAATTTCTTAATCTTCATCAAGAGAACATG